>NW_027617333.1:0-126000 GCF_964187855.1 Myxine glutinosa
GAAAAACCACTTTTCGCACTTGTGTTGGTGCAGGAAACCACTTTTGCACTTGTATTAGTGCGGAAAAAACACTTTTTGCACTTGTGATAGTGTTGAAAATCCACTTTTCGCACTTGTGCTAGTGTTGAAAAACCACTTTTCGCACTTGTGTTGGTGCAGGAAACCACTTTTGCACTTGTATTAGTGTGGAAAAACCACTTTTCGCAATTGTGTTAGTGTTGAAATACCACTTTTCGCACTTGTGTTAGTGTTGAAAAACCACTTTACGCACTTGTGTTAGTGTTGACAAACCACTTTTTGCACTTGTGTTGGTGCAGGAAACCACTTTTGCACTTGTATTTGTGTGGAAAAACCACTTTTCGCACTTGTGTTAGTGTTGAAAAACCACTTTTTGCACTTGTGTTATTGTTGAAAAACCACTTTTCGCACTTGTGTTGGAGCAGGAAATCACTTTTGCACTTGTATTAGTGTGGAAAAACCACTTTTCGCACTTGTGTTAGTGTTGAAAAACCACTTTTCGAACTTGTGTTAGTGTTGAAAAACCACTTTTCGCACTTGTGTTGGTGCAGGAAACCACTTTTGCACTTGTATTAGTGTGGAAAAAACACTTTTTGCACTTGTGATAGTGTTGAAAAACCACTTTTCGGAATTGTGTTAGTGTTGAAAAACCACTTTTCGCACTTGTGTTGGTGCAGGAAACCACTTTTGCACTTGTATTCGTGTGGAAAAACCACTTTTAACACTTGTGTTAGTGTTGAAAAACCACTTTTCGCACTTGTGTTACTGTTGAAAAACCACTTTTCGCACTTGTGTTAGTGTTGAAAAACCACCTTTCGCACTTGTGTTGGTGCAGGAAACCACTTTTGCACTTGTATTAATGTGGTAAAAACACTTTTTGCACTTGTGTTAGTGTTGAAAAACCACTTTTCGCACTTGTGTTAGTGTTGAAAAACCACTTTTCGCACTTGTGTTGGTGCAGGAAACCACTTTTGCACTTGTATTAGTGTGGAAAAAACACTTTTCGCCCTGGTGTTAGTGTTGAAAAACCACTTTTCGCACTTGCGTTAGTGTTGAAAAACCACTTTTCGCACTTGTGTTGGTGTAGGAAACCACTTTTGTACTTGTATTAGTGTGGAAAAAACACTTTTTGCACTTGTGATAGTGTTGAAAAACCACTTTTCGCACTTGTGTTAGTGTTGAAAAACCACCTTTCGCACTTGTGTTGGTGCAGGAAACCACTTTTGCACTTGTATTAGTGTGGAAAACCACTTTTTGCACTTGTGATAGTGTTGAAAAACCACTTTTCGCACTTGTGTTAGTGTTGAAAAACCACTTTTCGCACTTGTGTTAGTGTTGAAAAACCACTTTTCGCACTTGTGTTTGTGCAGGAAACCACTTTTGCACTTGTATTAGTGTGGAAAAAACACTTTTTGCACTTGTGTTAGTGTTGAAAAACCACTTTTCGCACTTGTGTTAGTGTTGAAAAACCACTTTTCGCACATGTGTTGGTGCAGGAAACCACTTTTGCACTTGTATTAGTGTGGCAAAAACACTTTTTGCACTTGTGATAGTGTTGAAAAACCACTTTTCGCAACTGTGTTAGTGTTGAAAAACCACTTTTCGCATTTGTGTTGGTGCAGGAAACCACTTTTGCACTTGTATTTGTGTGGAAAAAACACTTTTCGCACTTGTGTTAGTGTTGAAAAACCACTTTTCGCACTTGTGTTAGTGTTGAAAAACCACTTTTCGCACTTGTGTTGGTGCAGGAAACCACTTTTGCACTTGTATTAGTGTGGAAAAAACACTTTTTGCACTTGTGATAGTGTTGAAAAACCACTTTTCGCACTTGTGTTAGTGTTGAAAAATCACTTTTCGCACTTGTGTTGGTGCAGGAAACCACTTTTGCACTTGTATTAGTGTGGAAAAAACACTTTTCGCACTTGTGTTATTGTTGAAAAACCACTTTTCGCACTTGTGTTAGTGTTGAAAAACCACTTTTCGCACTTGTGTTGGTGCAGGAAACCACTTTTGCACTTGTATTAGTGTGGAAAAAACACTTTTTGCACTTGTGATAGTGTTGAAAAACCACTTTTCGCACTTGTGTTAGTGTTGAAAAATCACTTTTCGCACTTGTGTTGGTGCAGGAAACCACTTTTGCACTTGTATTAGTGTGGAAAAAACACTTTTCGCACTTGTGTTAGTGTTGAAAAACCACTTTTCGCACTTGTGTTAGTGTTGAAAAACCACTTTTCGCACATGTGTTGGTGCAGGAAACCACTTTTGCACTTTTGCACTTGTATTAGTGTTAGTGTTGTGTTGTGTGGAAACAGTGTTGTGTGGAAACCACAAGTGCAAAGTGTATTAGTGTGGAAAAAACACTTTTTGCACTTGTGATAGTGTTGAAAAACCACTTTTCGCAACTGTGTTAGTGTTGAAAAACCACTTTTCGCACTTGTGTTGGTGCAGGAAACCACTTTTGCACTTGTATTAGTGTGGTAAAACCACTTTTCGCACTTGTGTTAGTGTTGAAAAACCACTTTTCGCACTTGTGTTAGTGTTGAAAAACCACTTTTCGCACTTGTGTTAGTGTTGAAAAACCACTTTTCGCACTTGTGTTGGTGCAGGAAACCACTTTTGCACTTGTATTAGTGTGGAAAAAACACTTTTTGCACTTGTGTTAGTGTTGAAAAACCACTTTTCGCACTTGTGTTAGTGTTGAAAAACCACTTTTCGCACTTGTGTTGGTGCAGGAAACCACTTTTGCTCTTGTATTAATGTGGAAAAAACACTTTTCGCACTTGTGTTAGTGTTGAAAAACCACTTTTCGCACTTGTGTTAGTGTTGAAAAACCACTTTTCGCACTTGTGTTAGTGTTGAAAAACCACTTTTCGCACTTGTGTTGGTGCAGGAAACCACTTTTGCACTTGTATTAGTGTGGAAAAACCACTTTTCGCACTTGTGTTAGTGTTGAAAAACCACTTTTCGCACTTGTGTTAGTGTTGAAAAACCACTTTTCGCACTTGTGTTGGTGCAGGAAACCACTTTTGCACTTGTATTAGTGTTGAAAAAACACTTTTTGCACTTGTGATAGTGTTGAAAAGCACTTTTCGCACTTGTGTTAATGTTGAAAAACCACTTTTCGCACTTGTGTTGGTGCAGGAAACCACTTTTGCACTTGTATTAGTGTGGAAAAACTACTTTTCGCACTTGTGTTAGTGTTGAAAAACCAATTTTCACACTTGTGTTGGTGCAGGAAACCACTTTTGCACTTGTATTAGTGTGGAAAAAACATTTTTGCACTTGTGATAGTGTTGAAAAACCACTTTTTGCACTTGTGCTAGTGTTGAAAAACCACTTTTCGCACTTGTGTTGGTGCAGGAAACCACTTTTGCACTTGTATTAGTGTGGAAAAACCACTTTTCGCAATTGTGTTAGTGTTGAAAAACCACTTTTCGTACTTGTGTTAGTGTTGAAAAACCACTTTTCGCACTTGTGTTAGTGTTGACAAACCACTTTTTGCACTTATGTTGGTGCAGGAAACCACTTTTGCACTTGTATTAGTGTGGAAAAAACACTTTTCGCTCTTGTGTTAGTGTTGAAAAACCACCTTTTGCACTTGTGTTGGTGCAGGAAACCACTTTTGCACTTGTATTAGTGTGGAAAACCCACTTTTCGCACTTGTGTTAGTGTTGAAAAACCACTTTTTGCACTTGTGTTAGTGTTGAAAAACCACTTTTCGCACTTGTGTTGGTGCAGGAAACCACTTTTGCACTTGTATTAGTGCGGAAAAAACACTTTTTGCACTTGTGATAGTGTTGAAAATCCACTTTTCGCACTTGTGCTAGTGTTGAAAAACCACTTTTCGCACTTGTGTTGGTGCAGGAAACCACTTTTGCACTTGTATTAGTGTGGAAAAACCACTTTTCGCAATTGTGTTAGTGTTGAAAAACCACTTTTCGCACTTGTGTTGGTGCAGGAAACCACTTTTGCACTTGTATTAGTGTGGTAAAAACCACTTTTCGCACTTGTGTTAGTGTTGAAAAACCACTTTTCGCACTTGTGTTAGTGTTGAAAAACCACTTTTCGCACTTGTGTTAGTGTTGAAAAACCACTTTTCGCACTTGTGTTGGTGCAGGAAACCACTTTTGCACTTGTATTAGTGTGGAAAAAACACTTTTTGCACTTGTGTTAGTGTTGAAAAACCACTTTTCGCACTTGTGTTAGTGTTGAAAAACCACTTTTCGCACTTGTGTTGGTGCAGGAAACCACTTTTGCTCTTGTATTAATGTGGAAAAAACACTTTTCGCACTTGTGTTAGTGTTGAAAAACCACTTTTCGCACTTGTGTTAGTGTTGAAAAACCACTTTTCGCACTTGTGTTACTGTTGGAAAACCACTTTTCGCACTTGTGTTAGTGTTGAAAAACCACCTTTCGCACTTGTGTTGGTGCAGGAAACCACTTTTGCACTTGTATTAATGTGGTAAAAACACTTTTTGCACTTGTGTTAGTGTTGAAAAACCACTTTTCGCACTTGTGTTAGTGTTGAAAAACCACTTTTCGCACTTGTGTTGGTGCAGGAAACCACTTTTGCACTTGTATTAGTGTGGAAAAAACACTTTTCGCCCTGGTGTTAGTGTTGAAAAACCACTTTTCGCACTTGCGTTAGTGTTGAAAAACCACTTTTCGCACTTGTGTTGGTGCAGGAAACCACTTTTGTACTTGTATTAGTGTGGAAAAAACACTTTTTGCACTTGTGATAGTGTTGAAAAACCACTTTTCGCACTTGTGTTAGTGTTGAAAAACCACCTTTCGCACTTGTGTTGGTGCAGGAAACCACTTTTGCACTTGTATTAGTGTGGAAAACCACTTTTTGCACTTGTGATAGTGTTGAAAAACCACTTTTCGCACTTGTGTTAGTGTTGAAAAACCACTTTTCGCACTTGTGTTAGTGTTGAAAAACCACTTTTCGCACTTGTGTTTGTGCAGGAAACCACTTTTGCACTTGTATTAGTGTGGAAAAAACACTTTTTGCACTTGTGTTAGTGTTGAAAAACCACTTTTCGCACTTGTGTTAGTGTTGAAAAACCACTTTTCGCACATGTGTTGGTGCAGGAAACCACTTTTGCACTTGTATTAGTGTGGCAAAAACACTTTTTGCACTTGTGATAGTGTTGAAAAACCACTTTTCGCAACTGTGTTAGTGTTGAAAAACCACTTTTCGCATTTGTGTTGGTGCAGGAAACCACTTTTGCACTTGTATTTGTGTGGAAAAAACACTTTTCGCACTTGTGTTAGTGTTGAAAAACCACTTTTCGCACTTGTGTTAGTGTTGAAAAACCACTTTTCGCACTTGTGTTGGTGCAGGAAACCACTTTTGCACTTGTATTAGTGTGGAAAAAACACTTTTTGCACTTGTGATAGTGTTGAAAAACCACTTTTCGCACTTGTGTTAGTGTTGAAAAATCACTTTTCGCACTTGTGTTGGTGCAGGAAACCACTTTTGCACTTGTATTAGTGTGGAAAAAACACTTTTCGCACTTGTGTTAGTGTTGAAAAACCACTTTTCGCACTTGTGTTAGTGTTGAAAAACCACTTTTCGCACTTGTGTTGGTGCAGGAAACCACTTTTGCACTTGTATTAGTGTGGAAAAAACACTTTTTGCACTTGTGATAGTGTTGAAAAACCACTTTTCGCACTTGTGTTAGTGTTGAAAAATCACTTTTCGCACTTGTGTTGGTGCAGGAAACCACTTTTGCACTTGTATTAGTGTGGAAAAAACACTTTTCGCACTTGTGTTAGTGTTGAAAAACCACTTTTCGCACTTGTGTTAGTGTTGAAAAACCACTTTTCGCACATGTGTTGGTGCAGGAAACCACTTTTGCACTTGTATTAGTGTGGAAAAAACACTTTTTGCACTTGTGATAGTGTTGAAAAACCACTTTTCGCAACTGTGTTAGTGTTGAAAAACCACTTTTCGCACTTGTGTTGGTGCAGGAAACCACTTTTGCACTTGTATTAGTGTGGTAAAACCACTTTTCGCACTTGTGTTAGTGTTGAAAAACCACTTTTCGCACTTGTGTTAGTGTTGAAAAACCACTTTTCGCACTTGTGTTAGTGTTGAAAAACCACTTTTCGCACTTGTGTTGGTGCAGGAAACCACTTTTGCACTTGTATTAGTGTGGAAAAAACACTTTTTGCACTTGTGTTAGTGTTGAAAAACCACTTTTCGCACTTGTGTTAGTGTTGAAAAACCACTTTTCGCACTTGTGTTGGTGCAGGAAACCACTTTTGCTCTTGTATTAATGTGGAAAAACCACTTTTCGCACTTGTGTTAGTGTTGAAAAACCACTTTTCGCACTTGTGTTAGTGTTGAAAAACCACTTTTCGCACTTGTGTTACTGTTGAAAAACCACTTTTCGCACTTGTGTTAGTGTTGAAAAACCACCTTTCGCACTTGTGTTGGTGCAGGAAACCACTTTTGCACTTGTATTAATGTGGTAAAAACACTTTTTGCACTTGTGTTAGTGTTGAAAAACCACTTTTCGCACTTGTGTTAGTGTTGAAAAACCACTTTTCGCACTTGTGTTGGTGCAGGAAACCACTTTTGCACTTGTATTAGTGTGGAAAAAACACTTTTCGCCCTGGTGTTAGTGTTGAAAAACCACTTTTCGAACTTGCGTTAGTGTTGAAAAACCACTTTTCGCACTTGTGTTGGTGCAGGAAACCACTTTTGTACTTGTATTAGTGTGGAAAAAACACTTTTTGCACTTGTGATAGTGTTGAAAAACCACTTTTCGCACTTGTGTTAGTGTTGAAAAACCACCTTTCGCACTTGTGTTGGTGCAGGAAACCACTTTTGCACTTGTATTAGTGTGGAAAACCACTTTTTGCACTTGTGATAGTGTTGAAAAACCACTTTTCGCACTTGTGTTAGTGTTGAAAAACCACTTTTCGCACTTGTGTTAGTGTTGAAAAACCACTTTTCGCACTTGTGTTTGTGCAGGAAACCACTTTTGCACTTGTATTAGTGTGGAAAAAACACTTTTTGCACTTGTGTTAGTGTTGAAAAACCACTTTTCGCACTTGTGTTAGTGTTGAAAAACCACTTTTCGCACATGTGTTGGTGCAGGAAACCACTTTTGCACTTGTATTAGTGTGGCAAAAACACTTTTTGCACTTGTGATAGTGTTGAAAAACCACTTTTCGCAACTGTGTTAGTGTTGAAGAACCACTTTTCGCATTTGTGTTGGTGCAGGAAACCACTTTTGCACTTGTATTTGTGTGGAAAAAACACTTTTCGCACTTGTGTTAGTGTTGAAAAACCACTTTTCGCACTTGTGTTAGTGTTGAAAAACCACTTTTCGCACTTGTGTTGGTGCAGGAAACCACTTTTGCACTTGTATTAGTGTGGAAAAAACACTTTTTGCACTTGTGATAGTGTTGAAAAACCACTTTTCGCACTTGTGTTAGTGTTGAAAAATCACTTTTCGCACTTGTGTTGGTGCAGGAAACCACTTTTGCACTTGTATTAGTGTGGAAAAAACACTTTTCGCACTTGTGTTAGTGTTGAAAAACCACTTTTCGCACTTGTGTTAGTGTTGAAAAACCACTTTTCGCACTTGTGTTGGTGCAGGAAACCACTTTTGCACTTGTATTAGTGTGGAAAAAACACTTTTTGCACTTGTGATAGTGTTGAAAAACCACTTTTCGCACTTGTGTTAGTGTTGAAAAATCACTTTTCGCACTTGTGTTGGTGCAGGAAACCACTTTTGCACTTGTATTAGTGTGGAAAAAACACTTTTCGCACTTGTGTTAGTGTTGAAAAACCACTTTTCGCACTTGTGTTAGTGTTGAAAAACCACTTTTCGCACATGTGTTGGTGCAGGAAACCACTTTTGCACTTGTATTAGTGTGGAAAAAACACTTTTTGCACTTGTGATAGTGTTGAAAAACCACTTTTCGCAACTGTGTTAGTGTTGAAAAACCACTTTTCGCACTTGTGTTGGTGCAGGAAACCACTTTTGCACTTGTATTAGTGTGGAAAAAACACTTTTTGCACTTGTGTTAGTGTTGAAAAACCACTTTTCGCACTTGTGTTAGTGTTGAAAAACCACTTTTCGCACTTGTGTTGGTGCAGGAAACCACTTTTGCTCTTGTATTAATGTGGAAAAAACACTTTTCGCACTTGTGTTAGTGTTGAAAAACCACTTTTCGCACTTGTGTTAGTGTTGAAAAACCACTTTTCGCACTTGTGTTAGTGTTGAAAAACCACTTTTCGCACTTGTGTTGGTGCAGGAAACCACTTTTGCACTTGTATTAGTGTGGAAAAACCACTTTTCGCACTTGTGTTAGTGTTGAAAAACCACTTTTCGCACTTGTGTTAGTGTTGAAAAACCACTTTTCGCACTTGTGTTGGTGCAGGAAACCACTTTTGCACTTGTATTAGTGTGGAAAAAACACTTTTTGCACTTGTGATAGTGTTGAAAAGCACTTTTCGCACTTGTGTTAATGTTGAAAAACCACTTTTCGCACTTGTGTTGGTGCAGGAAACCACTTTTGCACTTGTATTAGTGTGGAAAAACTACTTTTCGCACTTGTGTTAGTGTTGAAAAACCAATTTTCACACTTGTGTTGGTGCAGGAAACCACTTTTGCACTTGTATTAGTGTGGAAAAAACACTTTTTGCACTTGTGATAGTGTTGAAAAACCACTTTTCGCACTTGTGCTAGTGTTGAAAAACCACTTTTCGCACTTGTGTTGGTGCAGGAAACCACTTTTGCACTTGTATTAGTGTGGAAAAACCACTTTTCGCAATTGTGTTAGTGTTGAAAAACCACTTTTCGTACTTGTGTTAGTGTTGAAAAACCACTTTTCGCACTTGTGTTAGTGTTGACAAACCACTTTTTGCACTTATGTTGGTGCAGGAAACCACTTTTGCACTTGTATTAGTGTGGAAAAAACACTTTTCGCTCTTGTGTTAGTGTTGAAAAACCACTTTTTGCACTTGTGTTGGTGCAGGAAACCACTTTTGCACTTGTATTAGTGTGGAAAACCCACTTTTCGCACTTGTGTTAGTGTTGAAAAACCACTTTTTGCACTTGTGTTAGTGTTGAAAAACCACTTTTCGCACTTGTGTTGGTGCAGGAAACCACTTTTGCACTTGTATTAGTGCGGAAAAAACACTTTTTGCACTTGTGATAGTGTTGAAAATCCACTTTTCGCACTTGTGCTAGTGTTGAAAAACCACTTTTCGCACTTGTGTTGGTGCAGGAAACCACTTTTGCACTTGTATTAGTGTGGAAAAACCACTTTTCGCAATTGTGTTAGTGTTGAAAAACCACTTTTCGCACTTGTGTTGGTGCAGGAAACCACTTTTGCACTTGTATTAGTGTGGAAAAAACACTTTTTGCACTTGTGATAGTGTTGAAAAACCACTTTTCGGAATTGTGTTAGTGTTGAAAAACCACTTTTCGCACTTGTGTTGGTGCAGGAAACCACTTTTGCACTTGTATTCGTGTGGAAAAACCACTTTTAACACTTGTGTTAGTGTTGAAAAACCACTTTTCGCACTTGTGTTACTGTTGAAAAACCACTTTTCGCACTTGTGTTAGTGTTGAAAAACCACCTTTCGCACTTGTGTTGGTGCAGGAAACCACTTTTGCACTTGTATTAGTGTGGAAAAAACACTTTTTGCACTTGTGTTAGTGTTGAAAAACCACTTTTCGCACTTGTGTTAGTGTTGAAAAACCACTTTTCGCACTTGTGTTGGTGCAGGAAACCACTTTTGCACTTGTATTAGTGTGGAAAAAACACTTTTCGCCCTGGTGTTAGTGTTGAAAAACCACTTTTCGCACTTGCGTTAGTGTTGAAAAACCACTTTTCGCACTTGTGTTGGTGCAGGAAACCACTTTTGTACTTGTATTAGTGTGGAAAAAACACTTTTTGCACTTGTGATAGTGTTGAAAAACCACTTTTCGCACTTGTGTTAGTGTTGAAAAACCACCTTTCGCACTTGTGTTGGTGCAGGAAACCACTTTTGCACTTGTATTAGTGTGGAAAACCACTTTTTGCACTTGTGATAGTGTTGAAAAACCACTTTTCGCACTTGTGTTAGTGTTGAAAAACCACTTTTCGCACTTGTGTTAGTGTTGAAAAACCACTTTTCGCACTTGTATTGGTGCAGGAAACCACTTTTGCACTTGTATTAGTGTCGAAACAACACTTTTCGCACTTGTGTTAGTGTTGAAAAACCACTTTTCGCACTTGTGTTAGTGTTGAAAAACCACTTTTCGCACATGTGTTGGTGCAGGAAACCACTTTTGCACTTGTATTAGTGTGGCAAAAACACTTTTTGCACTTGTGATAGTGTTGAAAAACCACTTTTCGCAACTGTGTTAGTGTTGAAAAACCACTTTTCGCATTTGTGTTGGTGCAGGAAACCACTTTTGCACTTGTATTTGTGTGGAAAAAACACTTTTCGCACTTGTGTTAGTGTTGAAAAACCACTTTTCGCACTTGTGTTAGTGTTGAAAAACCACTTTTCGCACTTGTGTTGGTGCAGGAAACCACTTTTGCACTTGTATTAGTGTGGAAAAAACACTTTTTGCACTTGTGATAGTGTTGAAAAACCACTTTTCGCACTTGTGTTAGTGTTGAAAAACCACTTTTCGCACTTGTGTTGGTGCAGGAAACCACTTTTTGCACTTGTATTAGTGTGGAAAAACCACTTTTCGCACTTGTCTGAGTGTTGAAAACCCACTTTTCGCACTTGTGTTAGTGTTGAAAAACCACTTTTTGCACTTGTGTTAGTGTTGAAAAACCACTTTTCGCACTTGTGTTGGTGCAGGAAACCACTTTTGCACTTGTATTAGTGTGGAAAAACTACTTTTCGCACTTGTGTTAGTGTTGAAAAACCAATTTTCACACTTGTGTTGGTGCAGGAAACCACTTTTGCACTTGTATTAGTGTGGAAAAAGCACTTTTTGCACTTGTGATAGTGTTGAAAAACCACTTTTCGCACTTGTGCTAGTGTTGAAAAACCACTTTTCGCACTTGTGTTGGTGCAGGAAACCACTTTTGCACTTGTATTAGTGTGGAAAAACCACTTTTCGCAATTGTGTTGGTGTTGAAAAACCACTTTTTGTACTTGTGTTAGTGTTGAAAAACCACTTTTCGCACTTGTGTTAGTGTTGACAAACCACTTTTTGCACTTATGTTGGTGCAGGAAACCACTTTTGCACTTGTATTAGTGTGGAAAAAACACTTTTCGCTCTTGTGTTAGTGTTGAAAAACCACTTTTTGCACTTGTGTTGGTGCAGGAAACCACTTTTGCACTTGTATTAGTGTGGAAAACCCACTTTTGCACTTGTGTTATTGTTGAAAAACCACTTTTCGCACTTGTGTTGGTGCAGGAAACCACTTTTGTACTTGTATTAGTGTGGAAAAAACACTTTTTGCACTTGTGATAGTGTTGAAAAACCACTTTTCGCACTTGTGTTAGTGTTGAAAAACCACTTTTCGCACTTGTGTTGGTGCAGGAAACCACTTTTGCACTTGTATTAGTGTGGAAAAACCACTTTTTGCACTTGTGATAGTGTTGAAAAACCACTTTTCGCACTTGTGTTAGTGTTGAAAAACCACTTTTCGCACTTGTGTTAGTGTTGAAAAACCACTTTTCGCACTTGTGTTAGTGTTGAAAAACCACTTATCGCACATGTGTTGGTGCAGGAAACCACTTTTGCACTTGTATTAGTGTGGAAAAAACACTTTTCGCACTTGTGTTAGTGTTGAAAAACCACTTTTCGCACTTGTGTTAGTGTTGAAAAACCACTTTTCGCACATGTGTTGGTGCAGGAAACCACTTTTGCACTTGTATTAGTGTGGAAAAACCACTTTTCGCACTTGTGTTAGTGTTGAAAAACCACTTTTTGCACTTGTGTTAGTGTTGAAAAACCACTTTTCGCACTTGTGTTGATGCAGGAAACCACTTTTGCACTTGTATTAGTGTGGAAAAAACACTTTTTGCACTTGTGATAGTGTTGAAAAACCACTTTTCGCACTTGTGTTAGTGTTGAAAAACCACTTTTCGCACTTGTGTTGGTGCAGGAAACCACTTTTGCACTTGTATTAGTGTGGAAAAACCACTTTTCGCACTTGTCTGAGTGTTGAAAACCCACTTTTCGCACTTGTGTTAGTGTTGAAAAACCACTTTTCGCACTTGTGTTAGTGTTGAAAAACCACTTTTCGCACTTGTGTTGGTGCAGGAAACCACTTTTGCACTTGTATTAGTGTGGAAAACTACTTTTCGCACTTGTGTTGAAAAACCACTTTTCACACTTGTGTTGGTGCAGGAAACCACTTTTGCACTTGTATTAGTGCGGAAAAAACACTTTTTGCACTTGTGATAGTGTTGAAAAACCACTTTTCGCACTTGTGCTAGTGTTGAAAAACCACTTTTCGCACTTGTGTTGGTGCAGGAAACCACTTTTGCACTTGTATTAGTGTGGAAAAACCACTTTTCGCAATTGTGTTAGTGTTGAAATACCACTTTTCGCACTTGTGTTAGTGTTGAAAAACCACTTTACGCACTTGTGTTAGTGTTGACAAACCACTTTTTGCACTTGTGTTGGTGCAGGAAACCACTTTTGCACTTGTATTAGTTGGAAAAACCACTTTTCGCACTTGTGTTAGTGTTGAAAAACCACTTTTTGCACTTGTGTTATTGTTGAAAAACCACTTTTCGCACTTGTGTTGGAGCAGGAAATCACTTTTGCACTTGTATTCGTGTGGAAAAAACACTTTTCGCTCTTGTGTTAGTGTTGAAAAACCACTTTTTGCACTTGTGTTGGTGCAGGAAACCACTTTTGCACTTGTATTAGTGTGGAAAACCCACTTTTCGCACTTGTGTTAGTGTTGAAAAACCACTTTTTGCACTTGTGTTAGTGTTGAAAAACCACTTTTCGCACTTGTGTTGGTGCAGGAAACCACTTTTGCACTTGTATTAGTGCGGAAAAAACACTTTTTGCACTTGTGATAGTGTTGAAAATCACTTTTCGCACTTGTGCTAGTGTTGAAAAACCACTTTTCGCACTTGTGTTGGTGCAGGAAACCACTTTTGCACTTGTATTAGTGTGGAAAAACCACTTTTCGCAATTGTGTTAGTGTTGAAAAACCACTTTTCGCACTTGTGTTGGTGCAGGAAACCACTTTTGCACTTGTATTAGTGTGGAAAAAACACTTTTTGCACTTGTGATAGTGTTGAAAAACCACTTTTCGGAATTGTGTTAGTGTGAAAAACCACTTTTCGCACTTGTGTTGGTGCAGGAAACCACTTTTGCACTTGTATTCGTGTGGAAAAACCACTTTTAACACTTGTGTTAGTGTTGAAAAACCACTTTTCGCACTTGTGTTACTGTTGAAAACCACTTTTCGCACTTGTGTTAGTGTTGAAAAACCACCTTTCGCACTTGTGTTGGTGCAGGAAACCACTTTTGCACTTGTATTAGTGTGGAAAAAACACTTTTTGCACTTGTGTTAGTGTTGAAAAACCACTTTTCGCACTTGTGTTAGTGTTGAAAACCACTTTTCGCACTTGTGTTGGTGCAGGAAACCACTTTTGCACGTGTATTAGTGTGGAAAAAACACTTTTCGCCCTGGTGTTAGTGTTGAAAAACCACTTTTCGCACTTGCGTTAGTGTTGAAAAACCACTTTTCGCACTTGTGTTGGTGCAGGAAACCACTTTTGTACTTGTATTAGTGTGGAAAAAACACTTTTTGCACTTGTGATAGTGTTGAAAAACCACTTTTCGCACTTGTGTTAGTGTTGAAAAACCACCTTTCGCACTTGTGTTGGTGCAGGAAACCACTTTTGCACTTGTATTAGTGTGGAAACCCACTTTTTGCACTTGTGATAGTGTTGAAAAACCACTTTTCGCACTTGTGTTAGTGTTGAAAAACCACTTTTCGCACTTGTGTTAGTGTTGAAAAACCACTTTTCGCACTTGTATTGGTGCAGGAAACCACTTTTGCACTTGTATTAGTGTCGAAAAAACACTTTTCGCACTTGTGTTAGTGTTGAAAAACCACTTTTCGCACTTGTGTTAGTGTTGAAAAACCACTTTTCGCACATGTGTTGGTGCAGGAAACCACTTTTGCACTTGTATTAGTGTGGCAAAAACACTTTTTGCACTTGTGATAGTGTTGAAAAACCACTTTTCGCAACTGTGTTAGTGTTGAAAAACCACTTTTCGCATTTGTGTTGGTGCAGGAAACCACTTTTGCACTTGTATTTGTGTGGAAAAAACACTTTTCGCACTTGTGTTAGTGTTGAAAAACCACTTTTCGCACTTGTGTTAGTGTTGAAAAACCACTTTTTGCACTTGTGTTGGTGCAGGAAACCACTTTTGCACTTGTATTAGTGTGGAAAAAACACTTTTTGCACTTGTGATAGTGTTGAAAAACCACTTTTCGCACTTGTGTTAGTGTTGAAAAACCACTTTTCGCACTTGTGTTGGTGCAGGAAACCACTTTTTGCACTTGTATTAGTGTGGAAAAACCACTTTTCGCACTTGTCTGAGTGTTGAAAACCCACTTTTCGCACTTGTGTTAGTGTTGAAAAACCACTTTTTGCACTTGTGTTAGTGTTGAAAAACCACTTTTCGCACTTGTGTTGGTGCAGGAAACCACTTTTGCACTTGTATTAGTGTGGAAAAACTACTTTTCGCACTTGTGTTAGTGTTGAAAAACCAATTTTCACACTTGTGTTGGTGCAGGAAACCACTTTTGCACTTGTATTAGTGTGGAAAAAACACTTTTTGCACTTGTGATAGTGTTGAAAAACCACTTTTCGCACTTGTGCTAGTGTTGAAAAACCACTTTTTGCACTTGTGTTGGTGCAGGAAACCACTTTTGCACTTGTATTAGTGTGGAAAAACCACTTTTCGCAATTGTGTTGGTGTTGAAAAACCACTTTTTGTACTTGTGTTAGTGTTGAAAAACCACTTTTCGCACTTGTGTTAGTGTTGACAAACCACTTTTTGCACTTATGTTGGTGCAGGAAACCACTTTTGCACTTGTATTAGTGTGGAAAAAACACTTTTCGCTCTTGTGTTAGTGTTGAAAAACCACTTTTTGCACTTGTGTTGGTGCAGGAAACCACTTTTGCACTTGTATTAGTGTGGAAAACCCACTTTTGCACTTGTGTTATTGTTGAAAAACCACTTTTCGCACTTGTGTTGGTGCAGGAAACCACTTTTGTACTTGTATTAGTGTGGAAAAAAACACTTTTTGCACTTGTGATAGTGTTGAAAAACCACTTTTCGCACTTGTGTTAGTGTTGAAAAACCACTTTTCGCACTTGTGTTGGTGCAGGAAACCACTTTTGCACTTGTATTAGTGTGGAAAAACCACTTTTTGCACTTGTGATAGTGTTGAAAAACCACTTTTCGCACTTGTGTTAGTGTTGAAAAACCACTTTTCGCACTTGTGTTAGTGTTGAAAAACCACTTTTCGCACTTGTGTTAGTGTTGAAAAACCACTTTTCGCACATGTGTTGGTGCAGGAAACCACTTTTGCACTTGTATTAGTGTGGAAAAAACACTTTTCGCACTTGTGTTAGTGTTGAAAAACCACTTTTCGCACTTGTGTTAGTGTTGAAAAACCACTTTTCGCACATGTGTTGGTGCAGGAAACCACTTTTGCACTTGTATTAGTGTGGAAAAACCACTTTTCGCACTTGTGTTAGTGTTGAAAAACCACTTTTTGCACTTGTGTTAGTGTTGAAAAACCACTTTTCGCACTTGTGTTTATGCAGGAAACCACTTTTGCACTTGTATTAGTGTGGAAAAAACACTTTTTGCACTTGTGATAGTGTTGAAAAACCACTTTTCGCACTTGTGTTAGTGTTGAAAAACCACTTTTCGCACTTGTGTTGGTGCAGGAAACCACTTTTGCACTTGTATTAGTGTGGAAAAACCACTTTTCGCACTTGTCTGAGTGTTGAAAACCCACTTTTCGCACTTGTGTTAGTGTTGAAAAACCACTTTTCGCACTTGTGTTAGTGTTGAAAAACCACTTTTCGCACTTGTGTTGGTGCAGGAAACCACTTTTGCACTTGTATTAGTGTGGAAAACTACTTTTCGCACTTGTGTTGAAAAACCACTTTTCACACTTGTGTTGGTGCAGGAAACCACTTTTGCACTTGTATTAGTGCGGAAAAAACACTTTTTGCACTTGTGATAGTGTTGAAAAACCACTTTTCGCACTTGTGCTAGTGTTGAAAAACCACTTTTCGCACTTGTGTTGGTGCAGGAAACCACTTTTGCACTTGTATTAGTGTGGAAAAACCACTTTTCGCAATTGTGTTAGTGTTGAAATACCACTTTTCGCACTTGTGTTAGTGTTGAAAAACCACTTTACGCACTTGTGTTAGTGTTGACAAACCACTTTTTGCACTTGTGTTGGTGCAGGAAACCACTTTTGCACTTGTATTAGTTTGGAAAAACCACTTTTCGCACTTGTGTTAGTGTTGAAAAACCACTTTTTGCACTTGTGTTAGTGTTGAAAAACCACTTTTCGCACTTGTGTTGGTGCAGGAAACCACTTTTGCACTTGTATTCGTGTGGAAAAACCACTTTTAACACTTGTGTTAGTGTTGAAAAACCACTTTTCGCACTTGTGTTACTGTTGAAAAACCACTTTTCGCACTTGTGTTAGTGTTGAAAAACCACCTTTCGCACTTGTGTTGGTGCAGGAAACCACTTTTGCACTTGTATTAGTGTGGAAAAAACACTTTTTGCACTTGTGTTAGTGTTGAAAAACCACTTTTCGCACTTGTGTTAGTGTTGAAAAACCACTTTTCGCACTTGTGTTGGTGCAGGAAACCACTTTTGCACTTGTATTAGTGTGGAAAAAACACTTTTCGCCCTGGTGTTAGTGTTGAAAAACCACTTTTCGCACTTGCGTTAGTGTTGAAAAACCACTTTTCGCACTTGTGTTGGTGCAGGAAACCACTTTTGTACTTGTATTAGTGTGGAAAAAACACTTTTTGCACTTGTGATAGTGTTGAAAAACCACTTTTCGCACTTGTGTTAGTGTTGAAAAACCACTTTTCGCACTTGTGTTGGTGCAGGAAACCACTTTTGCACTTGTATTAGTGTGGAAAAACCACTTTTTGCACTTGTGATAGTGTTGAAAAACCACTTTTCGTACTTGTGTTAGTGTTGAAAAACCACTTTTCGCACTTGTGTTAGTGTTGAAAACCACTTTTCGCACTTGTGTTGGTGCAGGAAACCACTTTTGCACTTGTATTAGTGTGGAAAAAACACTTTTCGCACTTGTGTTAGTGTTGAAAAACCACTTTTCGCACTTGTGTTAGTGTTGAAAAACCACTTTTCGCACATGTGTTGGTGCAGGAAACCACTTTTGCACTTGTATTAGTGTGGCAAAAACACTTTTTGCACTTGTGATAGTGTTGAAAAACCACTTTTCGCAACTGTGTTAGTGTTGAAAAACCACTTTTCGCATTTGTGTTGGTGCAGGAAACCACTTTTGCACTTGTATTTGTGTGGAAAAAACACTTTTCGCACTTGTGTTAGTGTTGAAAAACCACTTTTCGCACTTGTGTTAGTGTTGAAAAACCACTTTTCGCACTTGTGTTGGTGCAGGAAACCACTTTTGCACTTGTATTAGTGTGGAAAAAACACTTTTTGCACTTGTGATAGTGTTGAAAAACCACTTTTCGCACTTGTGTTAGTGTTGAAAAATCACTTTTCGCACTTGAGTTGGTACAGGAAACCACTTTTGCACTTGTATTAGTGTGGAAAAAACACTTTTCGCACTTGTGTTAGTGTTGAAAAACCACTTTTCGCACTTGTGTTAGTGTTGAAAAACCACTTTTCGCACATGTGTTGGTGCAGGAAACCACTTTTGCACTTGTATTAGTGTGGAAAAAACACTTTTTGCACTTGTGATAGTGTTGAAAAACCACTTTTCGCAACTGTGTTAGTGTTGAAAAACCACTTTTCGCACTTGTGTTGGTGCAGGAAACCACTTTTGCACTTGTATTAGTGTGGAAAAACCACTTTTCGCACTTGTGTTAGTGCTGAAAAACGACTTTTCGCACTTGTGTTAGTGTTGAAAAACCACTTTTCGCACTTGTGTTGGTGCAGGAAACCACTTTTGCACTTGTATTAGTGTGGAAAAAACACTTTTTGCACTTGTGTTAGTGTTGAAAAACCACTTTTCGCACTTGTGTTAGTGTTGAAAAACCACTTTTCGCACTTGTGTTGGTGCAGGAAACCACTTTTGCTCTTGTATTAATGTGGAAAAAACACTTTTCGCACTTGTGTTAGTGTTGAAAAACCACTTTTCGCACTTGTGTTAGTGTTGAAAAACCACTTTTCGCACTTGTGTTGGTGCAGGAAACCATTTTTGTACTTGTATTAGTGTGGAAAAAACACTTTTTGCACTTGTGATAGTGTTGAAAAACCACTTTTTGCACTTGTGTAAGTGTTGAAAAACCACTTTTCGCACTTGTGTTGGTGCAGGAAACCACTTTTGCACTTGTATTAGTGTGGAAAAAACACTTTTTGCACTCGTGATATTGTTGAAAAACCACTTTTCGCACTTGTGTTAGTGTTGAAAAACCACTTTTCGCACTTGTGTTGGTGCAGGAAACCACTTTTGCACTTGTATTAGTGTGGAAAAACTACTTTTCGCACTTGTGTTAGTGTTGAAAAACCACTTTTCACACTTGTGTTGGTGCAGGAAACCACTTTTGCACTTGTATTAGTGTGGAAAAAACACTTTTTGCACTTGTGATAGTGTTGAAAAACCACTTTTCGCACTTGTGCTAGTGTTGAAAAACCACTTTTCGCACTTGTGTTGGTGCAGGAAACCACTTTTGCACTTGTATTAGTGTGGAAAAAACCACTTTTCGCAATTGTGTTGAAAAACCACTTTTCGCACTTGTGTTAGTGTTGAAAAACCACTTTTCGCACTTGTGTTAGTGTTGACAAACCACTTTTCGCACTTGTGTTGGTGCAGGAAACCACTTTTGCACTTGTATTAGTGCGGAAAAAACACTTTTCGCACTTGTGTTAGTGTTGAAAAACCACTTTTTGCACTTGTGTTATTGTTGAAAAACCACTTTTTGCACTTGTGTTGGAGCAGGAAATCACTTTTGCACTTGTATTAGTGTGGAAAAACAACTTTTCGCACTTGTGTTAGTGTTGAAAAACCACTTTTCGAACTTGTGTTAGTGTTGAAAAACCACTTTTCACACTTGTGTTGGTGCAGTAAACCACTTTTGCACTTGTATTAGTGTGGAAAAAAACACTTTTTGCACTTGTGATAGTGTTGAAAAACCACTTTTCGGAATTGTGTTAGTGTTGAAAAACCACTTTTCGCACTTGTGTTGGTGCAGGAAACCACTTTTGCACTTGTATTCGTGTGGAAAAACCACTTTTCACACTTGTGGTAGTGTTCAAAAACCACTTTTCGCACTTGTGTTAGTGTTGAAAAACCACTTTTCGCACTTGTGTTAGTGTTGAAAAACCACCTTTCGCACTTGTGTTGGTGCAGGAAACCACTTTTGCACTTGTGTTATTGTTGAAAAACCACTTTTCGCACTTGTGTTGGAGCAGGAAATCACTTTTGCACTTGTATTAGTGTGGAAAAAACACTTTTTGCACTTGTGTTAGTGTTGAAAAACCACTTTTCGCACTTGTGTTAGTGTTGAAAAACCACTTTTCGCACTTGTGTTGGTGCAGGAAACCACTTTTGCACTTGTATTAGTGTGGAAAAAACACTTTTCGCCCTTGTGTTAGTGTTGAAAAACCACTTTTCGCACTTGCGTTAGTGTTGAAAAACCACTTTTCGCACTTGTGTTGGTGCAGGAAACCACTTTTGTACTTGTATTAGTGTGGAAAAAACACTTTTTGCACTTGTGATAGTGTTGAAAAACCACTTTTCGCACTTCTGTTGGTGTTGAAAAACCACTTTTCGCACTTGTGTTGGTGCAGGAAACCACTTTTGCACTTGTATTAGTGTGGAAAAACCACTTTTTGCACTTGTGATAGTGTTGAAAAACCACTTTTCGCACTTGTGTTAGTGTTGAAAAACCACTTTTCGCACTTGTGTTAGTGTTGAAAAACCACTTTTCGCACTTGTGTTGGTGCAGGAAACCACTTTTGCACTTGTATTAGTGTGGAAAAAACACTTTTCGCCCTTGTGTTAGTGTTGAAAAACCACTTTTCGCACTTGCGTTAGTGTTGAAAAACCACTTTTCGCACTTGTGTTGGTGCAGGAAACCACTTTTGTACTCGTATTAGTGTGGAAAAAACACTTTTTGCACTTGTGATAGTGTTGAAAAACCACTTTTCGCACTTCTGTTGGTGTTGAAAAACCACTTTTCGCACTTGTGTTGGTGCAGGAAACCACTTTTGCACTTGTATTAGTGTGGAAAAACCACTTTTTGCACTTGTGATAGTGTTGAAAAACCACTTTTCGCACTTGTGTTAGTGTTGAAAAACCACTTTTCGCACTTGTGTTAGTGTTGAAAAACCACTTTTCGCACTTGTGTTGGTGCAGGAAACCACTTTTGCACTTGTATTAGTGTGGAAAAAACACTTTTTGCACTTGTGATAGTGTTGAAAAACCACTTTTCGCACTTGTGTTAGTGTTGAAAAACCACTTTTCGCACTTGTGTTGGTGCAGGAAACCACTTTTGCACTTGTATTAGTGTGGAAAAACCACTTTTCGCACATGTCTGAGTGTTGAAAACCCACTTTTCGCACTTGTGTTAGTGTTGAAAAACCACTTTTTGCACTTGTGTTAGTGTTGAAAAACCACTTTTCGCACTTGTGTTGGTGCAGGAAACCACTTTTGCACTTGTATTAGTGTGGAAAAACTACTTTTCGCACTTGTGTTAGTGTTGAAAAACCACTTTTCACACTTGTGTTGGTGCAGGAAACCACTTTTGCACTTGTATTAGTGTGGAAAAAACTAATTTGCACTTGTGATAGTGTTGAAAAACCACTTTTCGCACTTGTGCTAGTGTTGAAAAACCACTTTTCGCACTTGTGTTGGTGCAGGAAACCACTTTTGCACTTGTATTAGTGTGGAAAAAATACTTTTTGCACTCGTGATATTGTTGAAAAACCACTTTTCGCACTTGTGTTAGTGTTGAAAAACCACTTTTCGCACTTGTGTTGGTGCAGGAAACCACTTTTGCACTTGTATTAGTGTGGAAAAAACACTTTTTGCACTTGTGATAGTGTTGAAAAACCACTTTTCGCACTTGTGTTAGTGTTGAAAAACCAATTTTCGCACTTGTGTTGGTGCAGGAAACCACTTTTGCACTTGTATTAGTGTGGAAAAACCACTTTTCGCACTTGTCTGAGTGTTGAAACCCACTTTTCGCACTTGTGTTAGTGTTGAAAAACCACTTTTTGCATTTGTGTTAGTGTTGAAAAACCACTTTTCGCACTTGTGTTGGTGCAGGAAACCACTTTTGCACTTGTATTAGTGTGGAAAAACTACTTTTCGCACTTGTGTTAGTGTTGAAAAACCACTTTTCACACTTGTGTTGGTGCAGGAAACCACTTTTGCACTTGTATTAGTGTGGAAAAAACACTTTTTGCACTTGTGATAGTGTTGAAAAACCACTTTTCGCATTTGTGCTAGTGTTGAAAAACCACTTTTCGCACTTGTGTTGGTGCAGGAAACCTCTTTTGCACTTGTATTAGTGTGGAAAAACCACTTTTCGCAATTGTGTTAGTGTTGAAAAACCACTTTTCGCACTTGTGTTAGTGTTGAAAAACTACTTTTCGCACTTGTGTTAGTGTTGACAAACCACTTTTTGCACTTGTGTTGGTGCAGGAAACCACTTTTGCACTTGTATTAGTGTGGAAAAAACACTTTTTGCACTTGTGATAGTGTTGAAAAACCACTTTTCGCACTTGTGCTAGTGTTGAAAAACCACTTTTCGCACTTGTGTTGGTGCAGGAAACCACTTTTGCACTTGTATTAGTGTGGAAAAACCACTTTTCGCAATTGTGTTAGTGTTGAAAAACCACTTTTCGCACTTGTGTTAGTGTTGAAAAACCACTTTTCGCACTTGTGTTAGTGTTGAAAAACCACTTTTCGCACTTGTGTTAGTGTTGACAAACCACTTTTTGCACTTGTATTAGTGCGGAAAAAACACTTTTCGCACTTGTGTTAGTGTTGAAAAACCACTTTTTGCACTTGTGTTATTGTTGAAAAACCACTTTTTGCACTTGTGATGGAGCAGGAAATCACTTTTGCACTTGTATTAGTGTGGAAAAACAACTTTTCGCACTTGTGTTAGTGTTGAAAAACCACTTTTCGAACTTGTGTTAGTGTTGAAAAACCACTTTTCACACTTGTGTTGGTGCAGGAAACCACTTTTGCCCTTGCATTAGTGTGGAAAAAACACTTTTTGCACTTGTGATAGTGTTGAAAAACCACTTTTCGGAATTGTGTTAGTGTTGAAAAACCACTTTTCGCACTTGTGTTGGTGCAGGAAACCACTTTTGCACTTGTATTCGTGTGGAAAAACCACTTTTCACACTTGTGGTAGTGTTCAAAAACCACTTTTCGCACTTGTGTTAGTGTTGAAAAACCTCTTTTCGCACTTGTGTTAGTGTTGAAAAACCACCTTTCGCACTTGTGTTGGTGCAGGAAACCACTTTTGCACTTGTGTTATTGTTGAAAAACCACTTTTCGCACTTGTGTTGGAGCAGGAAATCACTTTTGCACTTGTGTTAGTGTTGAAAAACCACTTTTCGCACTTGTGTTAGTGTTGAAAAACCACTTTTCGCACTTGTGTTAGTGTTGAAAAAACACTTTTTGCACTTGTGTTAGTGTTGAAAAACCACTTTTCGCACTTGTGTTGGTGCAGGAAACCACTTTTGCACTTGTATTAGTGTGGAAAAACCACTTTTCGCACTTATGTTAGTGTTGAAAAACCACTTTTCGAACTTGTGTTAGTGTTGAAAAACCACTTTTCGCACTTGTGTTGGTGCAGGAAACCACTTTTGCACTTGTATTAGTGTGGAAAAAAACACTTTTTGCACTTGTGATAGTGTTGAAAAACCACTTTTCGCACTTGTGCTAGTGTTGAAAAACCACTTTTTGCACTTGTGTTGGTGCAGGAAACCACTTTTGCACTTGTATTAGTGTGGAAAAACCACTTTTCGCAATTGTGTTAGTGTTGAAAAACCACTTTTCGCACTTGTGTTAGTGTTGAAAAGCCACTTTTCGCACTTGTGTTAGTGTTGAAAAACCACTTTTCGCACTTGTGTTAGTGTTGACAAAACACTTTTTGCACTTGTATTAGTGCGGAAAAAACACTTTTCGCACTTGTGTTAGTGTTGAAAAACCACATTTCGCACTTGTGTTAGTGTTGAAAAACCACCTTTCGCACTTGTGTTGGTGCAGGAAACCACTTTTGCACTTGTGTTATTGTTGAAAAACCACTTTTCGCACTTGTGTTGGAGCAGGAAATCACTTTTGCACTTGTATTAGTGTGGAAATAACACTTTTTGCACTTGTGTTAGTGTTGAAAAACCACTTTTCGCACTTGTGTTAGTGTTGAAAAACCACTTTTCGCACTTGTGTTGGTGCAGGAAACCACTTTTGCACTTGTATTAGTGTGGAAAAAACACTTTTCGCCCTTGTGTTAGTGTTGAAAAACCACTTTTCGCACTTGCGTTAGTGTTGAAAAACCACTTTTCGCACATGTGTTGGTGCAGGAAACCACTTTTGCACTTGTATTAGTGTGGCAAAAACACTTTTTGCACTTGTGATAGTGTTGAAAAACCACTTTTCGCACTTGTGTTAGTGTTGAAAAATCACTTTTCGCACTTGTGTTGGTACAGGAAACCACTTTTGCACTTGTATTAGTGTGGAAAAAACACTTTTCGCACTTGTGTTAGTGTTGAAAAACCACTTTTCGCACTTGTGTTAGTGTTGAAAAACCACTTTTCGCACATGTGTTGGTGCAGGAAACCACTTTTGCACTTGTATTAGTGTGGAAAAAACACTTTTTGCACTTGTGATAGTGTTGAAAAACCACTTTTCGCAACTGTGTTAGTGTTGAAAAACCACTTTTCGCACTTGTGTTGGTGCAGGAAACCACTTTTGCACTTGTATTAGTGTGGAAAAACCACTTTTCGCACTTGTGTTAGTGTTGAAAAACGACTTTTCGCACTTGTGTTAGTGTTGAAAAACCACTTTTCGCACTTGTGTTGGTGCAGGAAACCACTTTTGCACTTGTATTAGTGTGGAAAAAACACTTTTTGCACTTGTGTTAGTGTTGAAAAACCACTTTTCGCACTTGTGTTAGTGTTGAAAAACCACTTTTCGCACTTGTGTTGGTGCAGGAAACCACTTTTGCTCTTGTATTAATGTGGAAAAAACACTTTTCGCACTTGTGTTAGTGTTGAAAAACCACTTTTCGCACTTGTGTTAGTGTTGAAAAACCACTTTTCGCACTTGTGTTGGTGCAGGAAACCACTTTTGTACTTGTATTAGTGTGGAAAAAACACTTTTTGCACTTGTGATAGTGTTGAAAAACCACTTTTTGCACTTGTGTTAGTGTTGAAAAACCACTTTTCGCACTTGTGTTGGTGCAGGAAACCACTTTTGCACTTGTATTAGTGTGGAAAAAACACTTTTTGCACTCGTGATATTGTTGAAAAACCACTTTTCGCACTTGTGTTAGTGTTGAAAAACCACTTTTCGCACTTGTGTTGGTGCAGGAAACCACTTTTGCACTTGTATTAGTGTGGAAAAACTACTTTTCGCACTTGTGTTAGTGTTGAAAAACCACTTTTCACACTTGTGTTGGTGCAGGAAACCACTTTTGCACTTGCATTAGTGTGGAAAAAACACTTTTTGCACTTGTGATAGTGTTGAAAAACCACTTTTCGCACTTGTGCTAGTGTTGAAAAACCACTTTTCGCACTTGTGTTGGTGCAGGAAACCACTTTTGCACTTGTATTAGTGTGGAAAAACCACTTTTCGCAATTGTGTTGAAAAACCACTTTTCGCACTTGTGTTAGTGTTGAAAAACCACTTTTCGCACTTGTGTTAGTGTTGACAAACCACTTTTTGCACTTGTGTTGGTGCAGGAAACCACTTTTGCACTTGTATTAGTGCGGAAAAAACACTTTTCGCACTTGTGTTAGTGTTGAAAAACCACTTTTTGCACTTGTGTTATTGTTGAAAAACCACTTTTTGCACTTGTGTTGGAGCAGGAAATCACTTTTGCACTTGTATTAGTGTGGAAAAACAACTTTTCGCACTTGTGTTAGTGTTGAAAAACCACTTTTCGAACTTGTGTTAGTGTTGAAAAACCACTTTTCGCACATGTGTTGGTGCAGGAGACCACTTTTGCACTTGTATTAGTGTGGAAAAAACACTTTTTGCACTTGTGATAGTGTTGAAAAACCACTTTTCGCAACTGTGTTAGTGTTGAAAAACCACTTTTCGCACTTGTGTTGGTGCAGGAAACCACTTTTGCACGTGTATTAGTGTGGAAAAACCACTTTTCGCACTTGTGTTAGTGTTGAAAAACGACTTTTCGCACTTGTGTTAGTGTTGAAAAACCACTTTTCGCACTTGTGTTGGTGCAGGAAACCACTTTTGCACTTGTATTAGTGTGGAAAAAACACTTTTTGCACTTGTGTTAGTGTTGAAAAACCACTTTTCGCACTTGTGTTAGTGTTGAAAAACCACTTTTCGCACTTGTGTTGGTGCAGGAAACCACTTTTGCTCTTGTATTAATGTGGAAAAAACACTTTTCGCACTTGTGTTAGTGTTGAAAAACCACTTTTCGCACTTGTGTTAGTGTTGAAAAACCACTTTTCGCACTTGTGTTGGTGCAGGAAACCACTTTTGTACTTGTATTAGTGTGGAAAAAACACTTTTTGCACTTGTGATAGTGTTGAAAAACCACTTTTTGCACTTGTGTTAGTGTTGAAAAACCACTTTTCGCACTTGTGTTGGTGCAGGAAACCACTTTTGCACTTGTATTAGTGTGGAAAAAACACTTTTTGCACTCGTGATATTGTTGAAAAACCACTTTTCGCACTTGTGTTAGTGTTGAAAAACCACTTTTCGCACTTGTGTTGGTGCAGGAAACCACTTTTGCACTTGTATTAGTGTGGAAAAACTACTTTTCGCACTTGTGTTAGTGTTGAAAAACCACTTTTCACACTTGTGTTGGTGCAGGAAACCACTTTTGCACTTGCATTAGTGTGGAAAAAACACTTTTTGCACTTGTGATAGTGTTGAAAAACCACTTTTCGCACTTGTGCTAGTGTTGAAAAACCACTTTTCGCACTTGTGTTGGTGCAGGAAACCACTTTTGCACTTGTATTAGTGTGGAAAAACCACTTTTCGCAATTGTGTTGAAAAACCACTTTTCGCACTTGTGTTAGTGTTGAAAAACCACTTTTCGCACTTGTGTTAGTGTTGACAAACCACTTTTTGCACTTGTGTTGGTGCAGGAAACCACTTTTGCACTTGTATTAGTGCGGAAAAAAACACTTTTCGCACTTGTGTTAGTGTTGAAAAACCACTTTTTGCACTTGTGTTATTGTTGAAAAACCACTTTTTGCACTTGTGTTGGAGCAGGAAATCACTTTTGCACTTGTATTAGTGTGGAAAAACAACTTTTCGCACTTGTGTTAGTGTTGAAAAACCACTTTTCGAACTTGTGTTAGTGTTGAAAAACCACTTTTCACACTTGTGTTGGTGCAGGAAACCACTTTTGCACTTGTATTAGTGTGGAAAAACCACTTTTTGCACTTGTGATAGTGTTGAAAAACCACTTTTCGTACTTGTGTTAGTGTTGAAAAACCACTTTTCGCACTTGTGTTAGTGTTGAAAAACCACTTTTCGCACTTGTGTTGGTGCAGGAAACCACTTTTGCACTTGTATTAGTGTGGAAAAAACACTTTTTGCACTTGTGATAGTGTTGAAAAACCACTTTTTGCACTTGTGTAAGTGTTGAAAAACCACTTTTCGCACTTGTGTTGGTGCAGGAAACCACTTTTGCACTTGTATTAGTGTGGAAAAAACACTTTTTGCACTCGTGATATTGTTGAAAAACCACTTTTCGCACTTGTGTTAGTGTTGAAAAACCACTTTTCGCACTTGTGTTGGTGCAGGAAACCACTTTTGCACTTGTATTAGTGTGGAAAAACTACTTTTCGCACTTGTGTTAGTGTTGAAAAACCACTTTTCACACTTGTGTTGGTGCAGGAAACCACTTTTGCACTTGTATTAGTGTGGAAAAAACACTTTTTGCACTTGTGATAGTGTTGAAAAACCACTTTTCGCACTTGTGCTAGTGTTGAAAAAACACTTTTCGCACTTGTGTTGGTGCAGGAAACCACTTTTGCACTTGTATTAGTGTGGAAAAAACCACTTTTCGCAATTGTGTTGAAAAACCACTTTTCGCACTTGTGTTAGTGTTGAAAAACCACTTTTCGCACTTGTGTTAGTGTTGACAAACCACTTTTCGCACTTGTGTTGGTGCAGGAAACCACTTTTGCACTTGTATTAGTGCGGAAAAAACACTTTTCGCACTTGTGTTAGTGTTGAAAAACCACTTTTTGCACTTGTGTTATTGTTGAAAAACCACTTTTTGCACTTGTGTTGGAGCAGGAAATCACTTTTGCACTTGTATTAGTGTGGAAAAACAACTTTTCGCACTTGTGTTAGTGTTGAAAAACCACTTTTCGAACTTGTGTTAGTGTTGAAAAACCACTTTTCACACTTGTGTTGGTGCAGTAAACCACTTTTGCACTTGTATTAGTGTGGAAAAAAACACTTTTTGCACTTGTGATAGTGTTGAAAAACCACTTTTCGGAATTGTGTTAGTGTTGAAAAACCACTTTTCGCACTTGTGTTGGTGCAGGAAACCACTTTTGCACTTGTATTCGTGTGGAAAAACCACTTTTCACACTTGTGGTAGTGTTCAAAAACCACTTTTCGCACTTGTGTTAGTGTTGAAAAACCACTTTTCGCACTTGTGTTAGTGTTGAAAAACCACCTTTCGCACTTGTGTTGGTGCAGGAAACCACTTTTGCACTTGTGTTATTGTTGAAAAACCACTTTTCGCACTTGTGTTGGAGCAGGAAACCACTTTTGCACTTGTATTAGTGTGGAAAAAACACTTTTTGCACTTGTGATAGTGTTGAAAAACCACTTTTCGCACTTGTGCTAGTGTTGAAAAACCACTTTTCGCACTTGTGTTGGTGCAGGAAACCACTTTTGCACTTGTATTAGTGTGGAAAAAACCACTTTTCGCAATTGTGTTGAAAAACCACTTTTCGCACTTGTGTTAGTGTTGAAAAACCACTTTTCGCACTTGTGTTAGTGTTGACAAACCACTTTTCGCACTTGTGTTGGTGCAGGAAACCACTTTTGCACTTGTATTAGTGCGGAAAAAACACTTTTCGCACTTGTGTTAGTGTTGAAAAACCACTTTTTGCACTTGTGTTATTGTTGAAAAACCACTTTTTGCACTTGTGTTGGAGCAGGAAATCACTTTTGCACTTGTATTAGTGTGGAAAAACAACTTTTCGCACTTGTGTTAGTGTTGAAAAACCACTTTTCGAACTTGTGTTAGTGTTGAAAAACCACTTTTCACACTTGTGTTGGTGCAGTAAACCACTTTTGCACTTGTATTAGTGTGGAAAAAAACACTTTTTGCACTTGTGATAGTGTTGAAAAACCACTTTTCGGAATTGTGTTAGTGTTGAAAAACCACTTTTCGCACTTGTGTTGGTGCAGGAAACCACTTTTGCACTTGTATTCGTGTGGAAAAACCACTTTTCACACTTGTGGTAGTGTTCAAAAACCACTTTTCGCACTTGTGTTAGTGTTGAAAAACCACTTTTCGCACTTGTGTTAGTGTTGAAAAACCACCTTTCGCACTTGTGTTGGTGCAGGAAACCACTTTTGCACTTGTGTTATTGTTGAAAAACCACTTTTCGCACTTGTGTTGGAGCAGGAAATCACTTTTGCACTTGTATTAGTGTGGAAAAAACACTTTTTGCACTTGTGTTAGTGTTGAAAAACCACTTTTCGCACTTGTGTTAGTGTTGAAAAACCACTTTTCGCACTTGTGTTGGTGCAGGAAACCACTTTTGCACTTGTATTAGTGTGGAAAAAACACTTTTCGCCCTTGTGTTAGTGTTGAAAAACCACTTTTCGCACTTGCGTTAGTGTTGAAAAACCACTTTTCGCACTTGTGTTGGTGCAGGAAACCACTTTTGTACTTGTATTAGTGTGGAAAAAACACTTTTTGCACTTGTGATAGTGTTGAAAAACCACTTTTCGCACTTCTGTTGGTGTTGAAAAACCACTTTTCGCACTTGTGTTGGTGCAGGAAACCACTTTTGCACTTGTATTAGTGTGGAAAAACCACTTTTTGCACTTGTGATAGTGTTGAAAAACCACTTTTCGCACTTGTGTTAGTGTTGAAAAACCACTTTTCGCACTTGTGTTAGTGTTGAAAAACCACTTTTCGCACTTGTGTTGGTGCAGGAAACCACTTTTGCACTTGTATTAGTGTGGAAAAAACACTTTTCGCACTTGTGTTAGTGTTGAAAAACCACTTTTCGCACTTGTGTTAGTGTTGAAAAACCACTTTTCGCACATGTGTTGGTGCAGGAAACCACTTTTGCACTTGTATTAGTGTGGAAAAACCACTTTTCGCACTTGTGTTAGTGTTGAAAAACCACTTTTTGCACTTGTGTTAGTGTTGAAAAACCACTTTTCGCACTTGTGTTGGTGCAGGAAACCACTTTTGCACTTGTATTAGTGTGGAAAAAACACTTTTTGCACTTGTGATAGTGTTGAAAAACCACTTTTCGCACTTGTGTTAGTGTTGAAAAACCACTTTTCGCACTTGTGTTGGTGCAGGAAACCACTTTTGCACTTGTATTAGTGTGGAAAAACCACTTTTCGCACATGTCTGAGTGTTGAAAACCCACTTTTCGCACTTGTGTTAGTGTTGAAAAACCACTTTTTGCACTTGTGTTAGTGTTGAAAAACCACTTTTCGCACTTGTGTTGGTGCAGGAAACCACTTTTGCACTTGTATTAGTGTGGAAAAACTACTTTTCGCACTTGTGTTAGTGTTGAAAAACCACTTTTCACACTTGTGTTGGTGCAGGAAACCACTTTTGCACTTGTATTAGTGTGGAAAAAACTAATTTGCACTTGTGATAGTGTTGAAAAACCACTTTTCGCACTTGTGCTAGTGTTGAAAAACCACTTTTCGCACTTGTGTTGGTGCAGGAAACCACTTTTGCACTTGTATTAGTGTGGAAAAAATACTTTTTGCACTCGTGATATTGTTGAAAAACCACTTTTCGCACTTGTGTTAGTGTTGAAAAACCACTTTTCGCACTTGTGTTGGTGCAGGAAACCACTTTTGCACTTGTATTAGTGTGGAAAAAACACTTTTTGCACTTGTGATAGTGTTGAAAAACCACTTTTCGCACTTGTGTTAGTGTTGAAAAACCAATTTTCGCACTTGTGTTGGTGCAGGAAACCACTTTTGCACTTGTATTAGTGTGGAAAAACCACTTTTCGCACTTGTCTGAGTGTTGAAACCCACTTTTCGCACTTGTGTTAGTGTTGAAAAACCACTTTTTGCATTTGTGTTAGTGTTGAAAAACCACTTTTCGCACTTGTGTTGGTGTAGGAAACCACTTTTGCACTTGTATTAGTGTGGAAAAACTACTTTTCGCACTTGTGTTAGTGTTGAAAAACCACTTTTCACACTTGTGTTGGTGCAGGAAACCACTTTTGCACTTGTATTAGTGTGGAAAAAACACTTTTTGCACTTGTGATAGTGTTGAAAAACCACTTTTCGCACTTGTGCTAGTGTTGAAAAACCACTTTTCGCACTTGTGTTGGTGCAGGAAACCTCTTTTGCACTTGTATTAGTGTGGAAAAACCACTTTTCGCAATTGTGTTAGTGTTGAAAAACCACTTTTCGCACTTGTGTTAGTGTTGAAAAACTACTTTTCGCACTTGTGTTAGTGTTGACAAACCACTTTTTGCACTTGTGTTGGTGCAGGAAACCACTTTTGCACTTGTATTAGTGTGGAAAAAACACTTTTTGCACTTGTGATAGTGTTGAAAAACCACTTTTCGCACTTGTGCTAGTGTTGAAAAACCACTTTTCGCACTTGTGTTGGTGCAGGAAACCACTTTTGCACTTGTATTAGTGTGGAAAAACCACTTTTCGCAATTGTGTTAGTGTTGAAAAACCACTTTTCGCACTTGTGTTAGTGTTGAAAAACCACTTTTCGCACTTGTGTTAGTGTTGAAAAACCACTTTTCGCACTTGTGTTAGTGTTGACAAACCACTTTTTGCACTTGTATTAGTGCGGAAAAAACACTTTTCGCACTTGTGTTAGTGTTGAAAAACCACTTTTTGCACTTGTGTTATTGTTGAAAAACCACTTTTTGCACTTGTGATGGAGCAGGAAATCACTTTTGCACTTGTATTAGTGTGGAAAAACAACTTTTCGCACTTGTGTTAGTGTTGAAAAACCACTTTTCGAACTTGTGTTAGTGTTGAAAAACCACTTTTCACACTTGTGTTGGTGCAGGAAACCACTTTTGCCCTTGCATTAGTGTGGAAAAAACACTTTTTGCACTTGTGATAGTGTTGAAAAACCACTTTTCGGAATTGTGTTAGTGTTGAAAAACCACTTTTCGCACTTGTGTTGGTGCAGGAAACCACTTTTGCACTTGTATTCGTGTGGAAAAACCACTTTTCACACTTGTGGTAGTGTTCAAAAACCACTTTTCGCACTTGTGTTAGTGTTGAAAAACCTCTTTTCGCACTTGTGTTAGTGTTGAAAAACCACCTTTCGCACTTGTGTTGGTGCAGGAAACCACTTTTGCACTTGTGTTATTGTTGAAAAACCACTTTTCGCACTTGTGTTGGAGCAGGAAATCACTTTTGCACTTGTATTAGTGTGGAAAAAACACTTTTTGCACTTGTGTTAGTGTTGAAAAACCACTTTTCGCACTTGTGTTAGTGTTGAAAAACCACTTTTCGCACTTGTGTTAGTGTTGAAAAAACACTTTTTGCACTTGTGTTAATGTTGAAAAACCACTTTTCGCACTTGTGTTGGTGCAGGAAACCACTTTTGCACTTGTATTAGTGTGGAAAAACCACTTTTCGCACTTATGTTAGTGTTGAAAAACCACTTTTCGAACTTGTGTTAGTGTTGAAAAACCACTTTTCGCACTTGTGTTGGTGCAGGAAACCACTTTTGCACTTGTATTAGTGTGGAAAAAACACTTTTTGCACTTGTGATAGTGTTGAAAAACCACTTTTCGCACTTGTGCTAGTGTTGAAAAACCACTTTTTGCACTTGTGTTGGTGCAGGAAACCACTTTTGCACTTGTATTAGTGTGGAAAAACCACTTTTCGCAATTGTGTTAGTGTTGAAAAACCACTTTTCGCACTTGTGTTAGTGTTGAAAAACCACTTTTCGCACTTGTGTTAGTGTTGAAAAACCACTTTTCGCACTTGTGTTAGTGTTGACAAAACACTTTTTGCACTTGTATTAGTGCGGAAAAAACACTTTTCGCACTTGTGTTAGTGTTGAAAAACCACATTTCGCACTTGTGTTAGTGTTGAAAAACCACCTTTCGCACTTGTGTTGGTGCAGGAAACCACTTTTGCACTTGTGTTATTGTTGAAAAACCACTTTTCGCACTTGTGTTGGAGCAGGAAATCACTTTTGCACTTGTATTAGTGTGGAAATAACACTTTTTGCACTTGTGTTAGTGTTGAAAAACCACTTTTCGCACTTGTGTTAGTGTTGAAAAACCACTTTTCGCACTTGTGTTGGTGCAGGAAACCACTTTTGCACTTGTATTAGTGTGGAAAAAACACTTTTCGCCCTTGTGTTAGTGTTGAAAAACCACTTTTCGCACTTGCGTTAGTGTTGAAAAACCACTTTTCGCACATGTGTTGGTGCAGGAAACCACTTTTGCACTTGTATTAGTGTGGCAAAAACACTTTTTGCACTTGTGATAGTGTTGAAAAACCACTTTTCGCACTTGTGTTAGTGTTGAAAAATCACTTTTCGCACTTGTGTTGGTACAGGAAACCACTTTTGCACTTGTATTAGTGTGGAAAAAACACTTTTCGCACTTGTGTTAGTGTTGAAAAACCACTTTTCGCACTTGTGTTAGTGTTGAAAAACCACTTTTCGCACATGTGTTGGTGCAGGAAACCACTTTTGCACTTGTATTAGTGTGGAAAAAACACTTTTTGCACTTGTGATAGTGTTGAAAAACCACTTTTCGCAACTGTGTTAGTGTTGAAAAACCACTTTTCGCACTTGTGTTGGTGCAGGAAACCACTTTTGCACTTGTATTAGTGTGGAAAAACCACTTTTCGCACTTGTGTTAGTGTTGAAAAACGACTTTTCGCACTTGTGTTAGTGTTGAAAAACCACTTTTCGCACTTGTGTTGGTGCAGGAAACCACTTTTGCACTTGTATTAGTGTGGAAAAAACACTTTTTGCACTTGTGTTAGTGTTGAAAAACCACTTTTCGCACTTGTGTTAGTGTTGAAAAACCACTTTTCGCACTTGTGTTGGTGCAGGAAACCACTTTTACTCTTGTATTAATGTGGAAAAAACACTTTTCGCACTTGTGTTAGTGTTGAAAAACCACTTTTCGCACTTGTGTTAGTGTTGAAAAACCACTTTTCGCACTTGTGTTGGTGCAGGAAACCACTTTTGTACTTGTATTAGTGTGGAAAAAACACTTTTTGCACTTGTGATAGTGTTGAAAAACCACTTTTTGCACTTGTGTTAGTGTTGAAAAACCACTTTTCGCACTTGTGTTGGTGCAGGAAACCACTTTTGCACTTGTATTAGTGTGGAAAAAACACTTTTTGCACTCGTGATATTGTTGAAAAACCACTTTTCGCACTTGTGTTAGTGTTGAAAAACCACTTTTCGCACTTGTGTTGGTGCAGGAAACCACTTTTGCACTTGTATTAGTGTGGAAAAACTACTTTTCGCACTTGTGTTAGTGTTGAAAAACCACTTTTCGCACTTGTGCTAGTGTTGAAAAACCACTTTTCGCACTTGTGTTGGTGCAGGAAACCACTTTTGCACTTGTATTAGTGTGGAAAAAACCACTTTTCGCAATTGTGTTGAAAAACCACTTTTCGCACTTGTGTTAGTGTTGAAAAACCACTTTTCGCACTTGTGTTAGTGTTGACAAACCACTTTTCGCACTTGTGTTGGTGCAGGAAACCACTTTTGCACTTGTATTAGTGCGGAAAAAACACTTTTCGCACTTGTGTTAGTGTTGAAAAACCACTTTTTGCACTTGTGTTATTGTTGAAAAACCACTTTTTGCACTTGTGTTGGAGCAGGAAATCACTTTTGCACTTGTATTAGTGTGGAAAAACAACTTTTCGCACTTGTGTTAGTGTTGAAAAACCACTTTTCGAACTTGTGTTAGTGTTGAAAAACCACTTTTCACACTTGTGTTGGTGCAGTAAACCACTTTTGCACTTGTATTAGTGTGGAAAAAAACACTTTTTGCACTTGTGATAGTGTTGAAAAACCACTTTTCGGAATTGTGTTAGTGTTGAAAAACCACTTTTCGCACTTGTGTTGGTGCAGGAAACCACTTTTGCACTTGTATTCGTGTGGAAAAACCACTTTTCACACTTGTGGTAGTGTTCAAAAACCACTTTTCGCACTTGTGTTAGTGTTGAAAAACCACTTTTCGCACTTGTGTTAGTGTTGAAAAACCACCTTTCGCACTTGTGTTGGTGCAGGAAACCACTTTTGCACTTGTGTTATTGTTGAAAAACCACTTTTCGCACTTGTGTTGGAGCAGGAAACCACTTTTGCACTTGTATTAGTGTGGAAAAAACACTTTTTGCACTTGTGATAGTGTTGAAAAACCACTTTTCGCACTTGTGCTAGTGTTGAAAAACCACTTTTCGCACTTGTGTTGGTGCAGGAAACCACTTTTGCACTTGTATTAGTGTGGAAAAAACCACTTTTCGCAATTGTGTTGAAAAACCACTTTTCGCACTTGTGTTAGTGTTGAAAAACCACTTTTCGCACTTGTGTTAGTGTTGACAAACCACTTTTCGCACTTGTGTTGGTGCAGGAAACCACTTTTGCACTTGTATTAGTGCGGAAAAAACACTTTTCGCACTTGTGTTAGTGTTGAAAAACCACTTTTTGCACTTGTGTTATTGTTGAAAAACCACTTTTTGCACTTGTGTTGGAGCAGGAAATCACTTTTGCACTTGTATTAGTGTGGAAAAACAACTTTTCGCACTTGTGTTAGTGTTGAAAAACCACTTTTCGAACTTGTGTTAGTGTTGAAAAACCACTTTTCACACTTGTGTTGGTGCAGTAAACCACTTTTGCACTTGTATTAGTGTGGAAAAAAACACTTTTTGCACTTGTGATAGTGTTGAAAAACCACTTTTCGGAATTGTGTTAGTGTTGAAAAACCACTTTTCGCACTTGTGTTGGTGCAGGAAACCACTTTTGCACTTGTATTCGTGTGGAAAAACCACTTTTCACACTTGTGGTAGTGTTCAAAAACCACTTTTCGCACTTGTGTTAGTGTTGAAAAACCACTTTTCGCACTTGTGTTAGTGTTGAAAAACCACCTTTCGCACTTGTGTTGGTGCAGGAAACCACTTTTGCACTTGTGTTATTGTTGAAAAACCACTTTTCGCACTTGTGTTGGAGCAGGAAATCACTTTTGCACTTGTATTAGTGTGGAAAAAACACTTTTTGCACTTGTGTTAGTGTTGAAAAACCACTTTTCGCACTTGTGTTAGTGTTGAAAAACCACTTTTCGCACTTGTGTTGGTGCAGGAAACCACTTTTGCACTTGTATTAGTGTGGAAAAAACACTTTTCGCCCTTGTGTTAGTGTTGAAAAACCACTTTTCGCACTTGCGTTAGTGTTGAAAAACCACTTTTCGCACTTGTGTTGGTGCAGGAAACCACTTTTGTACTTGTATTAGTGTGGAAAAAACACTTTTTGCACTTGTGATAGTGTTGAAAAACCACTTTTCGCACTTCTGTTGGTGTTGAAAAACCACTTTTCGCACTTGTGTTGGTGCAGGAAACCACTTTTGCACTTGTATTAGTGTGGAAAAACCACTTTTTGCACTTGTGATAGTGTTGAAAAACCACTTTTCGCACTTGTGTTAGTGTTGAAAAACCACTTTTCGCACTTGTGTTAGTGTTGAAAAACCACTTTTCGCACTTGTGTTGGTGCAGGAAACCACTTTTGCACTTGTATTAGTGTGGAAAAAACACTTTTCGCACTTGTGTTAGTGTTGAAAAACCACTTTTCGCACTTGTGTTAGTGTTGAAAAACCACTTTTCGCACATGTGTTGGTGCAGGAAACCACTTTTGCACTTGTATTAGTGTGGAAAAACCACTTTTCGCACTTGTGTTAGTGTTGAAAAACCACTTTTTGCACTTGTGTTAGTGTTGAAAAACCACTTTTCGCACTTGTGTTGGTGCAGGAAACCACTTTTGCACTTGTATTAGTGTGGAAAAAACACTTTTTGCACTTGTGATAGTGTTGAAAAACCACTTTTCGCACTTGTGTTAGTGTTGAAAAACCACTTTTCGCACTTGTGTTGGTGCAGGAAACCACTTTTGCACTTGTATTAGTGTGGAAAAACCACTTTTCGCACATGTCTGAGTGTTGAAAACCCACTTTTCGCACTTGTGTTAGTGTTGAAAAACCACTTTTTGCACTTGTGTTAGTGTTGAAAAACCACTTTTCGCACTTGTGTTGGTGCAGGAAACCACTTTTGCACTTGTATTAGTGTGGAAAAACTACTTTTCGCACTTGTGTTAGTGTTGAAAAACCACTTTTCACACTTGTGTTGGTGCAGGAAACCACTTTTGCACTTGTATTAGTGTGGAAAAAACTAATTTGCACTTGTGATAGTGTTGAAAAACCACTTTTCGCACTTGTGCTAGTGTTGAAAAACCACTTTTCGCACTTGTGTTGGTGCAGGAAACCACTTTTGCACTTGTATTAGTGTGGAAAAAATACTTTTTGCACTCGTGATATTGTTGAAAAACCACTTTTCGCACTTGTGTTAGTGTTGAAAAACCACTTTTCGCACTTGTGTTGGTGCAGGAAACCACTTTTGCACTTGTATTAGTGTGGAAAAAACACTTTTTGCACTTGTGATAGTGTTGAAAAACCACTTTTCGCACTTGTGTTAGTGTTGAAAAACCAATTTTCGCACTTGTGTTGGTGCAGGAAACCACTTTTGCACTTGTATTAGTGTGGAAAAACCACTTTTCGCACTTGTCTGAGTGTTGAAACCCACTTTTCGCACTTGTGTTAGTGTTGAAAAACCACTTTTTGCATTTGTGTTAGTGTTGAAAAACCACTTTTCGCACTTGTGTTGGTGTAGGAAACCACTTTTGCACTTGTATTAGTGTGGAAAAACTACTTTTCGCACTTGTGTTAGTGTTGAAAAACCACTTTTCACACTTGTGTTGGTGCAGGAAACCACTTTTGCACTTGTATTAGTGTGGAAAAAACACTTTTTGCACTTGTGATAGTGTTGAAAAACCACTTTTCGCACTTGTGCTAGTGTTGAAAAACCACTTTTCGCACTTGTGTTGGTGCAGGAAACCTCTTTTGCACTTGTATTAGTGTGGAAAAACCACTTTTCGCAATTGTGTTAGTGTTGAAAAACCACTTTTCGCACTTGTGTTAGTGTTGAAAAACTACTTTTCGCACTTGTGTTAGTGTTGACAAACCACTTTTTGCACTTGTGTTGGTGCAGGAAACCACTTTTGCACTTGTATTAGTGTGGAAAAAACACTTTTTGCACTTGTGATAGTGTTGAAAAACCACTTTTCGCACTTGTGCTAGTGTTGAAAAACCACTTTTCGCACTTGTGTTGGTGCAGGAAACCACTTTTGCACTTGTATTAGTGTGGAAAAACCACTTTTCGCAATTGTGTTAGTGTTGAAAAACCACTTTTCGCACTTGTGTTAGTGTTGAAAAACCACTTTTCGCACTTGTGTTAGTGTTGAAAAACCACTTTTCGCACTTGTGTTAGTGTTGACAAACCACTTTTTGCACTTGTATTAGTGCGGAAAAAACACTTTTCGCACTTGTGTTAGTGTTGAAAAACCACTTTTTGCACTTGTGTTATTGTTGAAAAACCACTTTTTGCACTTGTGATGGAGCAGGAAATCACTTTTGCACTTGTATTAGTGTGGAAAAACAACTTTTCGCACTTGTGTTAGTGTTGAAAAACCACTTTTCGAACTTGTGTTAGTGTTGAAAAACCACTTTTCACACTTGTGTTGGTGCAGGAAACCACTTTTGCCCTTGCATTAGTGTGGAAAAAACACTTTTTGCACTTGTGATAGTGTTGAAAAACCACTTTTCGGAATTGTGTTAGTGTTGAAAAACCACTTTTCGCACTTGTGTTGGTGCAGGAAACCACTTTTGCACTTGTATTCGTGTGGAAAAACCACTTTTCACACTTGTGGTAGTGTTCAAAAACCACTTTTCGCACTTGTGTTAGTGTTGAAAAACCTCTTTTCGCACTTGTGTTAGTGTTGAAAAACCACCTTTCGCACTTGTGTTGGTGCAGGAAACCACTTTTGCACTTGTGTTATTGTTGAAAAACCACTTTTCGCACTTGTGTTGGAGCAGGAAATCACTTTTGCACTTGTATTAGTGTGGAAAAAACACTTTTTGCACTTGTGTTAGTGTTGAAAAACCACTTTTCGCACTTGTGTTAGTGTTGAAAAACCACTTTTCGCACTTGTGTTAGTGTTGAAAAAACACTTTTTGCACTTGTGTTAATGTTGAAAAACCACTTTTCGCACTTGTGTTGGTGCAGGAAACCACTTTTGCACTTGTATTAGTGTGGAAAAACCACTTTTCGCACTTATGTTAGTGTTGAAAAACCACTTTTCGAACTTGTGTTAGTGTTGAAAAACCACTTTTCGCACTTGTGTTGGTGCAGGAAACCACTTTTGCACTTGTATTAGTGTGGAAAAAACACTTTTTGCACTTGTGATAGTGTTGAAAAACCACTTTTCGCACTTGTGCTAGTGTTGAAAAACCACTTTTTGCACTTGTGTTGGTGCAGGAAACCACTTTTGCACTTGTATTAGTGTGGAAAAACCACTTTTCGCAATTGTGTTAGTGTTGAAAAACCACTTTTCGCACTTGTGTTAGTGTTGAAAAACCACTTTTCGCACTTGTGTTAGTGTTGAAAAACCACTTTTCGCACTTGTGTTAGTGTTGACAAAACACTTTTTGCACTTGTATTAGTGCGGAAAAAACACTTTTCGCACTTGTGTTAGTGTTGAAAAACCACATTTCGCACTTGTGTTAGTGTTGAAAAACCACCTTTCGCACTTGTGTTGGTGCAGGAAACCACTTTTGCACTTGTGTTATTGTTGAAAAACCACTTTTCGCACTTGTGTTGGAGCAGGAAATCACTTTTGCACTTGTATTAGTGTGGAAATAACACTTTTTGCACTTGTGTTAGTGTTGAAAAACCACTTTTCGCACTTGTGTTAGTGTTGAAAAACCACTTTTCGCACTTGTGTTGGTGCAGGAAACCACTTTTGCACTTGTATTAGTGTGGAAAAAACACTTTTCGCCCTTGCGTTAGTGTTGAAAAACCACTTTTCGCACATGTGTTGGTGCAGGAAACCACTTTTGCACTTGTATTAGTGTGGCAAAAACACTTTTTGCACTTGTGATAGTGTTGAAAAACCACTTTTCGCACTTGTGTTAGTGTTGAAAAATCACTTTTCGCACTTGTGTTGGTACAGGAAACCACTTTTGCACTTGTATTAGTGTGGAAAAAACACTTTTCGCACTTGTGTTAGTGTTGAAAAACCACTTTTCGCACTTGTGTTAGTGTTGAAAAACCACTTTTCGCACATGTGTTGGTGCAGGAAACCACTTTTGCACTTGTATTAGTGTGGAAAAAACACTTTTTGCACTTGTGATAGTGTTGAAAAACCACTTTTCGCAACTGTGTTAGTGTTGAAAAACCACTTTTCGCACTTGTGTTGGTGCAGGAAACCACTTTTGCACTTGTATTAGTGTGGAAAAACCACTTTTCGCACTTGTGTTAGTGTTGAAAAACGACTTTTCGCACTTGTGTTAGTGTTGAAAAACCACTTTTCGCACTTGTGTTGGTGCAGGAAACCACTTTTGCACTTGTATTAGTGTGGAAAAAACACTTTTTGCACTTGTGTTAGTGTTGAAAAACCACTTTTCGCACTTGTGTTAGTGTTGAAAAACCACTTTTCGCACTTGTGTTGGTGCAGGAAACCACTTTTACTCTTGTATTAATGTGGAAAAAACACTTTTCGCACTTGTGTTAGTGTTGAAAAACCACTTTTCGCACTTGTGTTAGTGTTGAAAAACCACTTTTCGCACTTGTGTTGGTGCAGGAAACCACTTTTGTACTTGTATTAGTGTGGAAAAAACACTTTTTGCACTTGTGATAGTGTTGAAAAACCACTTTTTGCACTTGTGTTAGTGTTGAAAAACCACTTTTCGCACTTGTGTTGGTGCAGGAAACCACTTTTGCACTTGTATTAGTGTGGAAAAAACACTTTTTGCACTCGTGATATTGTTGAAAAACCACTTTTCGCACTTGTGTTAGTGTTGAAAAACCACTTTTCGCACTTGTGTTGGTGCAGGAAACCACTTTTGCACTTGTATTAGTGTGGAAAAACTACTTTTCGCACTTGTGTTAGTGTTGAAAAACCACTTTTCACACTTGTGTTGGTGCAGGAAACCACTTTTGCACTTGTATTAGTGTGGAAAAAACACTTTTTGCACTTGTGATAGTGTTGAAAAACCACTTTTCGCACTTGTGCTAGTGTTGAAAAACCACTTTTCGCACTTGTGTTGGTGCAGGAAACCACTTTTGCACTTGTATTAGTGTGGAAAAACCACTTTTCGCAATTGTGTTGAAAAACCACTTTTCGCACTTGTGTTAGTGTTGAAAAACCACTTTTCGCACTTGTGTTAGTGTTGACAAACCACTTTTTGCACTTGTGTTGGTGCAGGAAACCACTTTTGCACTTGTATTAGTGCGGAAAAAACACTTTTCGCACTTGTGTTAGTGTTGAAAAACCACTTTTTGCACTTGTGTTATTGTTGAAAAACCACTTTTTGCACTTGTGTTGGAGCAGGAAATCACTTTTGCACTTGTATTAGTGTGGAAAAACAACTTTTCGCACTTGTGTTAGTGTTGAAAAACCACTTTTCGAACTTGTGTTAGTGTTGAAAAACCACTTTTCACACTTGTGTTGGTGCAGGAAACCACTTTTGCACTTGTATTAGTGTGGAAAAACCACTTTTTGCACTTGTGATAGTGTTGAAAAACCACTTTTCGTACTTGTGTTAGTGTTGAAAAACCACTTTTCGCACTTGTGTTAGTGTTGAAAAACCACTTTTCGCACTTGTGTTGGTGCAGGAAACCACTTTTGCACTTGTATTAGTGTGGAAAAAACACTTTTCGCACTTGTGTTAGTGTTGAAAAACCACTTTTCGCACTTGTGTTAGTGTTGACAAAACACTTTTTGCACTTGTATTAGTGCGGAAAAAACACTTTTCGCACTTGTGTTAGTGTTGAAAAACCACATTTCGCACTTGTGTTAGTGTTGAAAAACCACCTTTCGCACTTGTGTTGGTGCAGGAAACCACTTTTGCACTTGTGTTATTGTTGAAAAACCACTTTTCGCACTTGTGTTGGAGCAGGAAATCACTTTTGCACTTGTATTAGTGTGGAAATAACACTTTTTGCACTTGTGTTAGTGTTGAAAAACCACTTTTCGCACTTGTGTTAGTGTTGAAAAACCACTTTTCGCACTTGTGTTGGTGCAGGAAACCACTTTTGCACTTGTATTAGTGTGGAAAAAACACTTTTCGCCCTTGTGTTAGTGTTGAAAAACCACTTTTCGCACTTGCGTTAGTGTTGAAAAACCACTTTTCGCACATGTGTTGGTGCAGGAAACCACTTTTGCACTTGTATTAGTGTGGCAAAAACACTTTTTGCACTTGTGATAGTGTTGAAAAACCACTTTTCGCACTTGTGTTAGTGTTGAAAAATCACTTTTCGCACTTGTGTTGGTACAGGAAACCACTTTTGCACTTGTATTAGTGTGGAAAAAACACTTTTCGCACTTGTGTTAGTGTTGAAAAACCACTTTTCGCAACTGTGTTAGTGTTGAAAAACCACTTTTCGCACTTGTGTTGGTGCAGGAAACCACTTTTGCACTTGTATTAGTGTGGAAAAACCACTTTTCGCACTTGTGTTAGTGTTGAAAAACGACTTTTCGCACTTGTGTTAGTGTTGAAAAACCACTTTTCGCACTTGTGTTGGTGCAGGAAACCACTTTTGCACTTGTATTAGTGTGGAAAAAACACTTTTTGCACTTGTGTTAGTGTTGAAAAACCACTTTTCGCACTTGTGTTAGTGTTGAAAAACCACTTTTCGCACTTGTGTTGGTGCAGGAAACCACTTTTGCTCTTGTATTAATGTGGAAAAAACACTTTTCGCACTTGTGTTAGTGTTGAAAAACCACTTTTCGCACTTGTGTTAGTGTTGAAAAACCACTTTTCGCACTTGTGTTGGTGCAGGAAACCACTTTTGTACTTGTATTAGTGTGGAAAAAACACTTTTTGCACTTGTGATAGTGTTGAAAAACCACTTTTTGCACTTGTGTTAGTGTTGAAAAACCACTTTTCGCACTTGTGTTGGTGCAGGAAACCACTTTTGCACTTGTATTAGTGTGGAAAAAACACTTTTTGCACTCGTGATATTGTTGAAAAACCACTTTTCGCACTTGTGTTAGTGTTGAAAAACCACTTTTCGCACTTGTGTTGGTGCAGGAAACCACTTTTGCACTTGTATTAGTGTGGAAGAACTACTTTTCGCACTTGTGTTAGTGTTGAAAAACCACTTTTCACACTTGTGTTGGTGCAGGAAACCACTTTTGCACTTGTATTAGTGTGGAAAAAACACTTTTTGCACTTGTGATAGTGTTGAAAAACCACTTTTCGCACTTGTGCTAGTGTTGAAAAACCACTTTTCGCACTTGTGTTGGTGCAGGAAACCACTTTTGCACTTGTATTAGTGTGGAAAAACCACTTTTCGCAATTGTGTTGAAAAACCACTTTTCGCACTTGTGTTAGTGTTGAAAAACCACTTTTCGCACTTGTGTTAGTGTTGACAAACCACTTTTTGCACTTGTGTTGGTGCAGGAAACCACTTTTGCACTTGTATTAGTGCGGAAAAAACACTTTTCGCACTTGTATTAGTGTTGAAAAACCACTTTTTGCACTTGTGTTATTGTTGAAAAACCACTTTTTGCACTTGTGTTGGAGCAGGAAATCACTTTTGCACTTGTATTAGTGTGGAAAAACAACTTTTCGCACTTGTGTTAGTGTTGAAAAACCACTTTTCGAACTTGTGTTAGTGTTGAAAAACCACTTTTCACACTTGTGTTGGTGCAGGAAACCACTTTTGCACTTGTATTAGTGTGGAAAAACCACTTTTTGCACTTGTGATAGTGTTGAAAAACCACTTTTCGTACTTGTGTTAGTGTTGAAAAACCACTTTTCGCACTTGTGTTAGTGTTGAAAAACCACTTTTCGCACTTGTGTTGGTGCAGGAAACCACTTTTGCACTTGTATTAGTGTGGAAAAAACACTTTTCGCACTTGTGTTAGTGTTGAAAAACCACTTTTCGCACTTGTGTTAGTGTTGAAAAACCACTTTTCGCACATGTGTTGGTGCAGGAAACCACTTTTGCACTTGTATTAGTGTGGCAAAAACACTTTTTGCACTTGTGATAGTGTTGAAAAACCACTTTTCGCAACTGTGTTAGTGTTGAAAAACCACTTTTCGCATTTGTGTTGGTGCAGGAAACCACTTTTGCACTTGTATTTGTGTGGAAAAAACACTTTTCGCACTTGTGTTAGTGTTGAAAAACCACTTTTCGCACTTGTGTTAGTGTTGAAAAACCACTTTTCGCACTTGTGTTGGTGCAGGAAACCACTTTTGCACTTGTATTAGTGTGGAAAAAACACTTTTTGCACTTGTGATAGTGTTGAAAAACCACTTTTCGCACTTGTGTTAGTGTTGAAAAATCACTTTTCGCACTTGTGTTGGTACAGGAAACCACTTTTGCACTTGTATTAGTGTGGAAAAAACACTTTTCGCACTTGTGTTAGTGTTGAAAAACCACTTTTCGCACTTGTGTTAGTGTTGAAAAACCACTTTTCGCACATGTGTTGGTGCAGGAAACCACTTTTGCACTTGTATTAGTGTGGAAAAAACACTTTTTGCACTTGTGATAGTGTTGAAAAACCACTTTTCGCAACTGTGTTAGTGTTGAAAAACCACTTTTCGCACTTGTGTTGGTGCAGGAAACCACTTTTGCACTTGTATTAGTGTGGAAAAACCACTTTTCGCACTTGTGTTAGTGTTGAAAAACGACTTTTTGCACTTGTGTTAGTGTTGAAAAACCACTTTTCGCACTTGTGTTGGTGCAGGAAACCACTTTTGCACTTGTATTAGTGTGGAAAAAACACTTTTTGCACTTGTGTTAGTGTTGAAAAACCACTTTTCGCACTTGTGTTAGTGTTGAAAAACCACTTTTCGCACTTGTGTTGGTGCAGGAAACCACTTTTGCTCTTGTATTAATGTGGAAAAAACACTTTTCGCACTTGTGTTAGTGTTGAAAAACCACTTTTCGCACTTGTGTTAGTGTTGAAAAACCACTTTTCGCACTTGTGTTGGTGCAGGAAACCACTTTTGTACTTGTATTAGTGTGGAAAAAACACTTTTTGCACTTGTGATAGTGTTGAAAAACCACTTTTTGCACTTGTGTTAGTGTTGAAAAACCACTTTTCGCACTTGTGTTGGTGCAGGAAACCACTTTTGCACTTGTATTAGTGTGGAAAAAACACTTTTTGCACTCGTGATATTGTTGAAAAACCACTTTTCGCACTTGTGTTAGTGTTGAAAAACCACTTTTCGCACTTGTGTTGGTGCAGGAAACCACTTTTGCACTTGTATTAGTGTGGAAAAACTACTTTTCGCACTTGTGTTAGTGTTGAAAAACCACTTTTCACACTTGTGTTGGTGCAGGAAACCACTTTTGCACTTGTATTAGTGTGGAAAAAACACTTTTTGCACTTGTGATAGTGTTGAAAAACCACTTTTCGCACTTGTGCTAGTGTTGAAAAACCACTTTTCGCACTTGTGTTGGTGCAGGAAACCACTTTTGCACTTGTATTAGTGTGGAAAAACCACTTTTCGCAATTGTGTTGAAAAACCACTTTTCGCACTTGTGTTAGTGTTGAAAAACCACTTTTCGCACTTGTGTTAGTGTTGACAAACCACTTTTTGCACTTGTGTTGGTGCAGGAAACCACTTTTGCACTTGTATTAGTGCGGAAAAAACACTTTTCGCACTTGTGTTAGTGTTGAAAAACCACTTTTTGCACTTGTGTTATTGTTGAAAAACCACTTTTTGCACTTGTGTTGGAGCAGGAAATCACTTTTGCACTTGTATTAGTGTGGAAAAACAACTTTTCGCACTTGTGTTAGTGTTGAAAAACCACTTTTCGAACTTGTGTTAGTGTTGAAAAACCACTTTTCACACTTGTGTTGGTGCAGGAAACCACTTTTGCACTTGTATTAGTGTGGAAAAAACACTTTTTGCACTTGTGATAGTGTTGAAAAACCACTTTTCGGAATTGTGTTAGTGTTGAAAAACCACTTTTCGCACTTGTGTTGGTGCAGGAAACCACTTTTGCACTTGTATTCGTGTGGAAAAACCACTTTTCACACTTGTGGTAGTGTTCAAAAACCACTTTTCGCACTTGTGTTAGTGTTGAAAAACCACTTTTCGCACTTGTGTTTGTGTTGAAAAACCACCTTTCGCACTTGTGTTGGTGCAGGAAACCACTTTTGCACTTGTGTTATTGTTGAAAAACCACTTTTCGCACTTGTGTTGGAGCAGGAAATCACTTTTGCACTTGTATTAGTGTGGAAAAAACACTTTTTGCACTTGTGTTAGTGTTGAAAAACCACTTTTCGCACTTGTGTTAGTGTTGAAAAACCACTTTTCGCACTTGTGTTGGTGCAGGAAACCACTTTTGCACTTGTATTAGTGTGGAAAAAACACTTTTCGCCCTTGTGTTAGTGTTGAAAAACCACTTTTCGCACTTGTGTTAGTGTTGAAAAACCACTTTTCGCACTTGTGTTAGTGTTGACAAACCACTTTTTGCACTTGTATTAGTGCGGAAAAAACACTTTTCGCACTTGTGTTAGTGTTGAAAAACCACTTTTTTGCACTTGTGTTATTGTTGAAAAACCACTTTTTGCACTTGTGATGGAGCAGGAAATCACTTTTGCACTTGTATTAGTGTGGAAAAACAACTTTTCGCACTTGTGTTAGTGTTGAAAAACCACTTTTCGAACTTGTGTTAGTGTTGAAAAACCACTTTTCACACTTGTGTTGGTGCAGGAAACCACTTTTGCCCTTGCATTAGTGTGGAAAAAACACTTTTTGCACTTGTGATAGTGTTGAAAAACCACTTTTCGGAATTGTGTTAGTGTTGAAAAACCACTTTTCGCACTTGTGTTGGTGCAGGAAACCACTTTTGCACTTGTATTCGTGTGGAAAAACCACTTTTCACACTTGTGGTAGTGTTCAAAAACCACTTTTCGCACTTGTGTTAGTGTTGAAAAACCTCTTTTCGCACTTGTGTTAGTGTTGAAAAACCACCTTTCGCACTTGTGTTGGTGCAGGAAACCACTTTTGCACTTGTGTTATTGTTGAAAAACCACTTTTCGCACTTGTGTTGGAGCAGGAAATCACTTTTGCACTTGTATTAGTGTGGAAAAAAACACTTTTTGCACTTGTGTTAGTGTTGAAAAAACACTTTTCGCACTTGTGTTAGTGTTGAAAAACCACTTTTCGCACTTGTGTTAGTGTTGAAAAAACACTTTTTGCACTTGTGTTAATGTTGAAAAACCACTTTTCGCACTTGTGTTGGTGCAGGAAACCACTTTTGCACTTGTATTAGTGTGGAAAAACCACTTTTCGCACTTATGTTAGTGTTGAAAAACCACTTTTCGAACTTGTGTTAGTGTTGAAAAACCACTTTTCGCACTTGTGTTGGTGCAGGAAACCACTTTTGCACTTGTATTAGTGTGGAAAAAACACTTTTTGCACTTGTGATAGTGTTGAAAAACCACTTTTCGCACTTGTGCTAGTGTTGAAAAACCACTTTTTGCACTTGTGTTGGTGCAGGAAACCACTTTTGCACTTGTATTAGTGTGGAAAAACCACTTTTCGCAATTGTGTTAGTGTTGAAAAACCACTTTTCGCACTTGTGTTAGTGTTGAAAAACCACTTTTCGCACTTGTGTTAGTGTTGAAAAACCACTTTTCGCACTTGTGTTAGTGTTGACAAAACACTTTTTGCACTTGTATTAGTGCGGAAAAAACACTTTTCGCACTTGTGTTAGTGTTGAAAAACCACATTTCGCACTTGTGTTAGTGTTGAAAAACCACCTTTCGCACTTGTGTTGGTGCAGGAAACCACTTTTGCACTTGTGTTATTGTTGAAAAACCACTTTTCGCACTTGTGTTGGAGCAGGAAATCACTTTTGCACTTGTATTAGTGTGGAAATAACACTTTTTGCACTTGTGTTAGTGTTGAAAAACCACTTTTCGCACTTGTGTTAGTGTTGAAAAACCACTTTTCGCACTTGTGTTGGTGCAGGAAACCACTTTTGCACTTGTATTAGTGTGGAAAAAACACTTTTCGCCCTTGTGTTAGTGTTGAAAAACCACTTTTCGCACTTGCGTTAGTGTTGAAAAACCACTTTTCGCACATGTGTTGGTGCAGGAAACCACTTTTGCACTTGTATTAGTGTGGCAAAAACACTTTTTGCACTTGTGATAGTGTTGAAAAACCACTTTTCGCACTTGTGTTAGTGTTGAAAAATCACTTTTCGCACTTGTGTTGGTACAGGAAACCACTTTTGCACTTGTATTAGTGTGGAAAAAACACTTTTCGCACTTGTGTTAGTGTTGAAAAACCACTTTTCGCACTTGTGTTAGTGTTGAAAAACCACTTTTCGCACATGTGTTGGTGCAGGAAACCACTTTTGCACTTGTATTAGTGTGGAAAAAACACTTTTTGCACTTGTGATAGTGTTGAAAAACCACTTTTCGCAACTGTGTTAGTGTTGAAAAACCACTTTTCGCACTTGTGTTGGTGCAGGAAACCACTTTTGCACTTGTATTAGTGTGGAAAAACCACTTTTCGCACTTGTGTTAGTGTTGAAAAACGACTTTTCGCACTTGTGTTAGTGTTGAAAAACCACTTTTCGCACTTGTGTTGGTGCAGGAAACCACTTTTGCACTTGTATTAGTGTGGAAAAAACACTTTTTGCACTTGTGTTAGTGTTGAAAAACCACTTTTCGCACTTGTGTTAGTGTTGAAAAACCACTTTTCGCACTTGTGTTGGTGCAGGAAACCACTTTTACTCTTGTATTAATGTGGAAAAAACACTTTTCGCACTTGTGTTAGTGTTGAAAAACCACTTTTCGCACTTGTGTTAGTGTTGAAAAACCACTTTTCGCACTTGTGTTGGTGCAGGAAACCACTTTTGTACTTGTATTAGTGTGGAAAAAACACTTTTTGCACTTGTGATAGTGTTGAAAAACCACTTTTTGCACTTGTGTTAGTGTTGAAAAACCACTTTTCGCACTTGTGTTGGTGCAGGAAACCACTTTTGCACTTGTATTAGTGTGGAAAAAACACTTTTTGCACTCGTGATATTGTTGAAAAACCACTTTTCGCACTTGTGTTAGTGTTGAAAAACCACTTTTCGCACTTGTGTTGGTGCAGGAAACCACTTTTGCACTTGTATTAGTGTGGAAAAACTACTTTTCGCACTTGTGTTAGTGTTGAAAAACCACTTTTCGCACTTGTGCTAGTGTTGAAAAACCACTTTTCGCACTTGTGTTGGTGCAGGAAACCACTTTTGCACTTGTATTAGTGTGGAAAAAACCACTTTTCGCAATTGTGTTGAAAAACCACTTTTCGCACTTGTGTTAGTGTTGAAAAACCACTTTTCGCACTTGTGTTAGTGTTGACAAACCACTTTTCGCACTTGTGTTGGTGCAGGAAACCACTTTTGCACTTGTATTAGTGCGGAAAAAACACTTTTCGCACTTGTGTTAGTGTTGAAAAACCACTTTTTGCACTTGTGTTATTGTTGAAAAACCACTTTTTGCACTTGTGTTGGAGCAGGAAATCACTTTTGCACTTGTATTAGTGTGGAAAAACAACTTTTCGCACTTGTGTTAGTGTTGAAAAACCACTTTTCGAACTTGTGTTAGTGTTGAAAAACCACTTTTCACACTTGTGTTGGTGCAGTAAACCACTTTTGCACTTGTATTAGTGTGGAAAAAAACACTTTTTGCACTTGTGATAGTGTTGAAAAACCACTTTTCGGAATTGTGTTAGTGTTGAAAAACCACTTTTCGCACTTGTGTTGGTGCAGGAAACCACTTTTGCACTTGTATTCGTGTGGAAAAACCACTTTTCACACTTGTGGTAGTGTTCAAAAACCACTTTTCGCACTTGTGTTAGTGTTGAAAAACCACTTTTCGCACTTGTGTTAGTGTTGAAAAACCACCTTTCGCACTTGTGTTGGTGCAGGAAACCACTTTTGCACTTGTGTTATTGTTGAAAAACCACTTTTCGCACTTGTGTTGGAGCAGGAAACCACTTTTGCACTTGTATTAGTGTGGAAAAAACACTTTTTGCACTTGTGATAGTGTTGAAAAACCACTTTTCGCACTTGTGCTAGTGTTGAAAAACCACTTTTCGCACTTGTGTTGGTGCAGGAAACCACTTTTGCACTTGTATTAGTGTGGAAAAAACCACTTTTCGCAATTGTGTTGAAAAACCACTTTTCGCACTTGTGTTAGTGTTGAAAAACCACTTTTCGCACTTGTGTTAGTGTTGACAAACCACTTTTCGCACTTGTGTTGGTGCAGGAAACCACTTTTGCACTTGTATTAGTGCGGAAAAAACACTTTTCGCACTTGTGTTAGTGTTGAAAAACCACTTTTTGCACTTGTGTTATTGTTGAAAAACCACTTTTTGCACTTGTGTTGGAGCAGGAAATCACTTTTGCACTTGTATTAGTGTGGAAAAACAACTTTTCGCACTTGTGTTAGTGTTGAAAAACCACTTTTCGAACTTGTGTTAGTGTTGAAAAACCACTTTTCACACTTGTGTTGGTGCAGTAAACCACTTTTGCACTTGTATTAGTGTGGAAAAAAACACTTTTTGCACTTGTGATAGTGTTGAAAAACCACTTTTCGGAATTGTGTTAGTGTTGAAAAACCACTTTTCGCACTTGTGTTGGTGCAGGAAACCACTTTTGCACTTGTATTCGTGTGGAAAAACCACTTTTCACACTTGTGGTAGTGTTCAAAAACCACTTTTCGCACTTGTGTTAGTGTTGAAAAACCACTTTTCGCACTTGTGTTAGTGTTGAAAAACCACCTTTCGCACTTGTGTTGGTGCAGGAAACCACTTTTGCACTTGTGTTATTGTTGAAAAACCACTTTTCGCACTTGTGTTGGAGCAGGAAATCACTTTTGCACTTGTATTAGTGTGGAAAAAACACTTTTTGCACTTGTGTTAGTGTTGAAAAACCACTTTTCGCACTTGTGTTAGTGTTGAAAAACCACTTTTCGCACTTGTGTTGGTGCAGGAAACCACTTTTGCACTTGTATTAGTGTGGAAAAAACACTTTTCGCCCTTGTGTTAGTGTTGAAAAACCACTTTTCGCACTTGCGTTAGTGTTGAAAAACCACTTTTCGCACTTGTGTTGGTGCAGGAAACCACTTTTGTACTTGTATTAGTGTGGAAAAAACACTTTTTGCACTTGTGATAGTGTTGAAAAACCACTTTTCGCACTTCTGTTGGTGTTGAAAAACCACTTTTCGCACTTGTGTTGGTGCAGGAAACCACTTTTGCACTTGTATTAGTGTGGAAAAACCACTTTTTGCACTTGTGATAGTGTTGAAAAACCACTTTTCGCACTTGTGTTAGTGTTGAAAAACCACTTTTCGCACTTGTGTTAGTGTTGAAAAACCACTTTTCGCACTTGTGTTGGTGCAGGAAACCACTTTTGCACTTGTATTAGTGTGGAAAAAACACTTTTCGCACTTGTGTTAGTGTTGAAAAACCACTTTTCGCACTTGTGTTAGTGTTGAAAAACCACTTTTCGCACATGTGTTGGTGCAGGAAACCACTTTTGCACTTGTATTAGTGTGGAAAAACCACTTTTCGCACTTGTGTTAGTGTTGAAAAACCACTTTTTGCACTTGTGTTAGTGTTGAAAAACCACTTTTCGCACTTGTGTTGGTGCAGGAAACCACTTTTGCACTTGTATTAGTGTGGAAAAAACACTTTTTGCACTTGTGATAGTGTTGAAAAACCACTTTTCGCACTTGTGTTAGTGTTGAAAAACCACTTTTCGCACTTGTGTTGGTGCAGGAAACCACTTTTGCACTTGTATTAGTGTGGAAAAACCACTTTTCGCACATGTCTGAGTGTTGAAAACCCACTTTTCGCACTTGTGTTAGTGTTGAAAAACCACTTTTTGCACTTGTGTTAGTGTTGAAAAACCACTTTTCGCACTTGTGTTGGTGCAGGAAACCACTTTTGCACTTGTATTAGTGTGGAAAAACTACTTTTCGCACTTGTGTTAGTGTTGAAAAACCACTTTTCACACTTGTGTTGGTGCAGGAAACCACTTTTGCACTTGTATTAGTGTGGAAAAAACTAATTTGCACTTGTGATAGTGTTGAAAAACCACTTTTCGCACTTGTGCTAGTGTTGAAAAACCACTTTTCGCACTTGTGTTGGTGCAGGAAACCACTTTTGCACTTGTATTAGTGTGGAAAAAATACTTTTTGCACTCGTGATATTGTTGAAAAACCACTTTTCGCACTTGTGTTAGTGTTGAAAAACCACTTTTCGCACTTGTGTTGGTGCAGGAAACCACTTTTGCACTTGTATTAGTGTGGAAAAAACACTTTTTGCACTTGTGATAGTGTTGAAAAACCACTTTTCGCACTTGTGTTAGTGTTGAAAAACCAATTTTCGCACTTGTGTTGGTGCAGGAAACCACTTTTGCACTTGTATTAGTGTGGAAAAACCACTTTTCGCACTTGTCTGAGTGTTGAAACCCACTTTTCGCACTTGTGTTAGTGTTGAAAAACCACTTTTTGCATTTGTGTTAGTGTTGAAAAACCACTTTTCGCACTTGTGTTGGTGTAGGAAACCACTTTTGCACTTGTATTAGTGTGGAAAAACTACTTTTCGCACTTGTGTTAGTGTTGAAAAACCACTTTTCACACTTGTGTTGGTGCAGGAAACCACTTTTGCACTTGTATTAGTGTGGAAAAAACACTTTTTGCACTTGTGATAGTGTTGAAAAACCACTTTTCGCACTTGTGCTAGTGTTGAAAAACCACTTTTCGCACTTGTGTTGGTGCAGGAAACCTCTTTTGCACTTGTATTAGTGTGGAAAAACCACTTTTCGCAATTGTGTTAGTGTTGAAAAACCACTTTTCGCACTTGTGTTAGTGTTGAAAAACTACTTTTCGCACTTGTGTTAGTGTTGACAAACCACTTTTTGCACTTGTGTTGGTGCAGGAAACCACTTTTGCACTTGTATTAGTGTGGAAAAAACACTTTTTGCACTTGTGATAGTGTTGAAAAACCACTTTTCGCACTTGTGCTAGTGTTGAAAAACCACTTTTCGCACTTGTGTTGGTGCAGGAAACCACTTTTGCACTTGTATTAGTGTGGAAAAACCACTTTTCGCAATTGTGTTAGTGTTGAAAAACCACTTTTCGCACTTGTGTTAGTGTTGAAAAACCACTTTTCGCACTTGTGTTAGTGTTGAAAAACCACTTTTCGCACTTGTGTTAGTGTTGACAAACCACTTTTTGCACTTGTATTAGTGCGGAAAAAACACTTTTCGCACTTGTGTTAGTGTTGAAAAACCACTTTTTGCACTTGTGTTATTGTTGAAAAACCACTTTTTGCACTTGTGATGGAGCAGGAAATCACTTTTGCACTTGTATTAGTGTGGAAAAACAACTTTTCGCACTTGTGTTAGTGTTGAAAAACCACTTTTCGAACTTGTGTTAGTGTTGAAAAACCACTTTTCACACTTGTGTTGGTGCAGGAAACCACTTTTGCCCTTGCATTAGTGTGGAAAAAACACTTTTTGCACTTGTGATAGTGTTGAAAAACCACTTTTCGGAATTGTGTTAGTGTTGAAAAACCACTTTTCGCACTTGTGTTGGTGCAGGAAACCACTTTTGCACTTGTATTCGTGTGGAAAAACCACTTTTCACACTTGTGGTAGTGTTCAAAAACCACTTTTCGCACTTGTGTTAGTGTTGAAAAACCTCTTTTCGCACTTGTGTTAGTGTTGAAAAACCACCTTTCGCACTTGTGTTGGTGCAGGAAACCACTTTTGCACTTGTGTTATTGTTGAAAAACCACTTTTCGCACTTGTGTTGGAGCAGGAAATCACTTTTGCACTTGTATTAGTGTGGAAAAAACACTTTTTGCACTTGTGTTAGTGTTGAAAAACCACTTTTCGCACTTGTGTTAGTGTTGAAAAACCACTTTTCGCACTTGTGTTAGTGTTGAAAAAACACTTTTTGCACTTGTGTTAATGTTGAAAAACCACTTTTCGCACTTGTGTTGGTGCAGGAAACCACTTTTGCACTTGTATTAGTGTGGAAAAACCACTTTTCGCACTTATGTTAGTGTTGAAAAACCACTTTTCGAACTTGTGTTAGTGTTGAAAAACCACTTTTCGCACTTGTGTTGGTGCAGGAAACCACTTTTGCACTTGTATTAGTGTGGAAAAAACACTTTTTGCACTTGTGATAGTGTTGAAAAACCACTTTTCGCACTTGTGCTAGTGTTGAAAAACCACTTTTTGCACTTGTGTTGGTGCAGGAAACCACTTTTGCACTTGTATTAGTGTGGAAAAACCACTTTTCGCAATTGTGTTAGTGTTGAAAAACCACTTTTCGCACTTGTGTTAGTGTTGAAAAACCACTTTTCGCACTTGTGTTAGTGTTGAAAAACCACTTTTCGCACTTGTGTTAGTGTTGACAAAACACTTTTTGCACTTGTATTAGTGCGGAAAAAACACTTTTCGCACTTGTGTTAGTGTTGAAAAACCACATTTCGCACTTGTGTTAGTGTTGAAAAACCACCTTTCGCACTTGTGTTGGTGCAGGAAACCACTTTTGCACTTGTGTTATTGTTGAAAAACCACTTTTCGCACTTGTGTTGGAGCAGGAAATCACTTTTGCACTTGTATTAGTGTGGAAATAACACTTTTTGCACTTGTGTTAGTGTTGAAAAACCACTTTTCGCACTTGTGTTAGTGTTGAAAAACCACTTTTCGCACTTGTGTTGGTGCAGGAAACCACTTTTGCACTTGTATTAGTGTGGAAAAAACACTTTTCGCCCTTGCGTTAGTGTTGAAAAACCACTTTTCGCACATGTGTTGGTGCAGGAAACCACTTTTGCACTTGTATTAGTGTGGCAAAAACACTTTTTGCACTTGTGATAGTGTTGAAAAACCACTTTTCGCACTTGTGTTAGTGTTGAAAAATCACTTTTCGCACTTGTGTTGGTACAGGAAACCACTTTTGCACTTGTATTAGTGTGGAAAAAACACTTTTCGCACTTGTGTTAGTGTTGAAAAACCACTTTTCGCACTTGTGTTAGTGTTGAAAAACCACTTTTCGCACATGTGTTGGTGCAGGAAACCACTTTTGCACTTGTATTAGTGTGGAAAAAACACTTTTTGCACTTGTGATAGTGTTGAAAAACCACTTTTCGCAACTGTGTTAGTGTTGAAAAACCACTTTTCGCACTTGTGTTGGTGCAGGAAACCACTTTTGCACTTGTATTAGTGTGGAAAAACCACTTTTCGCACTTGTGTTAGTGTTGAAAAACGACTTTTCGCACTTGTGTTAGTGTTGAAAAACCACTTTTCGCACTTGTGTTGGTGCAGGAAACCACTTTTGCACTTGTATTAGTGTGGAAAAAACACTTTTTGCACTTGTGTTAGTGTTGAAAAACCACTTTTCGCACTTGTGTTAGTGTTGAAAAACCACTTTTCGCACTTGTGTTGGTGCAGGAAACCACTTTTACTCTTGTATTAATGTGGAAAAAACACTTTTCGCACTTGTGTTAGTGTTGAAAAACCACTTTTCGCACTTGTGTTAGTGTTGAAAAACCACTTTTCGCACTTGTGTTGGTGCAGGAAACCACTTTTGTACTTGTATTAGTGTGGAAAAAACACTTTTTGCACTTGTGATAGTGTTGAAAAACCACTTTTTGCACTTGTGTTAGTGTTGAAAAACCACTTTTCGCACTTGTGTTGGTGCAGGAAACCACTTTTGCACTTGTATTAGTGTGGAAAAAACACTTTTTGCACTCGTGATATTGTTGAAAAACCACTTTTCGCACTTGTGTTAGTGTTGAAAAACCACTTTTCGCACTTGTGTTGGTGCAGGAAACCACTTTTGCACTTGTATTAGTGTGGAAAAACTACTTTTCGCACTTGTGTTAGTGTTGAAAAACCACTTTTCACACTTGTGTTGGTGCAGGAAACCACTTTTGCACTTGTATTAGTGTGGAAAAAACACTTTTTGCACTTGTGATAGTGTTGAAAAACCACTTTTCGCACTTGTGCTAGTGTTGAAAAACCACTTTTCGCACTTGTGTTGGTGCAGGAAACCACTTTTGCACTTGTATTAGTGTGGAAAAACCACTTTTCGCAATTGTGTTGAAAAACCACTTTTCGCACTTGTGTTAGTGTTGAAAAACCACTTTTCGCACTTGTGTTAGTGTTGACAAACCACTTTTTGCACTTGTGTTGGTGCAGGAAACCACTTTTGCACTTGTATTAGTGCGGAAAAAACACTTTTCGCACTTGTGTTAGTGTTGAAAAACCACTTTTTGCACTTGTGTTATTGTTGAAAAACCACTTTTTGCACTTGTGTTGGAGCAGGAAATCACTTTTGCACTTGTATTAGTGTGGAAAAACAACTTTTCGCACTTGTGTTAGTGTTGAAAAACCACTTTTCGAACTTGTGTTAGTGTTGAAAAACCACTTTTCACACTTGTGTTGGTGCAGGAAACCACTTTTGCACTTGTATTAGTGTGGAAAAACCACTTTTTGCACTTGTGATAGTGTTGAAAAACCACTTTTCGTACTTGTGTTAGTGTTGAAAAACCACTTTTCGCACTTGTGTTAGTGTTGAAAAACCACTTTTCGCACTTGTGTTGGTGCAGGAAACCACTTTTGCACTTGTATTAGTGTGGAAAAAACACTTTTCGCACTTGTGTTAGTGTTGAAAAACCACTTTTCGCACTTGTGTTAGTGTTGACAAAACACTTTTTGCACTTGTATTAGTGCGGAAAAAACACTTTTCGCACTTGTGTTAGTGTTGAAAAACCACATTTCGCACTTGTGTTAGTGTTGAAAAACCACCTTTCGCACTTGTGTTGGTGCAGGAAACCACTTTTGCACTTGTGTTATTGTTGAAAAACCACTTTTCGCACTTGTGTTGGAGCAGGAAATCACTTTTGCACTTGTATTAGTGTGGAAATAACACTTTTTGCACTTGTGTTAGTGTTGAAAAACCACTTTTCGCACTTGTGTTAGTGTTGAAAAACCACTTTTCGCACTTGTGTTGGTGCAGGAAACCACTTTTGCACTTGTATTAGTGTGGAAAAAACACTTTTCGCCCTTGTGTTAGTGTTGAAAAACCACTTTTCGCACTTGCGTTAGTGTTGAAAAACCACTTTTCGCACATGTGTTGGTGCAGGAAACCACTTTTGCACTTGTATTAGTGTGGCAAAAACACTTTTTGCACTTGTGATAGTGTTGAAAAACCACTTTTCGCACTTGTGTTAGTGTTGAAAAATCACTTTTCGCACTTGTGTTGGTACAGGAAACCACTTTTGCACTTGTATTAGTGTGGAAAAAACACTTTTCGCACTTGTGTTAGTGTTGAAAAACCACTTTTCGCAACTGTGTTAGTGTTGAAAAACCACTTTTCGCACTTGTGTTGGTGCAGGAAACCACTTTTGCACTTGTATTAGTGTGGAAAAACCACTTTTCGCACTTGTGTTAGTGTTGAAAAACGACTTTTCGCACTTGTGTTAGTGTTGAAAAACCACTTTTCGCACTTGTGTTGGTGCAGGAAACCACTTTTGCACTTGTATTAGTGTGGAAAAAACACTTTTTGCACTTGTGTTAGTGTTGAAAAACCACTTTTCGCACTTGTGTTAGTGTTGAAAAACCACTTTTCGCACTTGTGTTGGTGCAGGAAACCACTTTTGCTCTTGTATTAATGTGGAAAAAACACTTTTCGCACTTGTGTTAGTGTTGAAAAACCACTTTTCGCACTTGTGTTAGTGTTGAAAAACCACTTTTCGCACTTGTGTTGGTGCAGGAAACCACTTTTGTACTTGTATTAGTGTGGAAAAAACACTTTTTGCACTTGTGATAGTGTTGAAAAACCACTTTTTGCACTTGTGTTAGTGTTGAAAAACCACTTTTCGCACTTGTGTTGGTGCAGGAAACCACTTTTGCACTTGTATTAGTGTGGAAAAAACACTTTTTGCACTCGTGATATTGTTGAAAAACCACTTTTCGCACTTGTGTTAGTGTTGAAAAACCACTTTTCGCACTTGTGTTGGTGCAGGAAACCACTTTTGCACTTGTATTAGTGTGGAAGAACTACTTTTCGCACTTGTGTTAGTGTTGAAAAACCACTTTTCACACTTGTGTTGGTGCAGGAAACCACTTTTGCACTTGTATTAGTGTGGAAAAAACACTTTTTGCACTTGTGATAGTGTTGAAAAACCACTTTTCGCACTTGTGCTAGTGTTGAAAAACCACTTTTCGCACTTGTGTTGGTGCAGGAAACCACTTTTGCACTTGTATTAGTGTGGAAAAACCACTTTTCGCAATTGTGTTGAAAAACCACTTTTCGCACTTGTGTTAGTGTTGAAAAACCACTTTTCGCACTTGTGTTAGTGTTGACAAACCACTTTTTGCACTTGTGTTGGTGCAGGAAACCACTTTTGCACTTGTATTAGTGCGGAAAAAACACTTTTCGCACTTGTATTAGTGTTGAAAAACCACTTTTTGCACTTGTGTTATTGTTGAAAAACCACTTTTTGCACTTGTGTTGGAGCAGGAAATCACTTTTGCACTTGTATTAGTGTGGAAAAACAACTTTTCGCACTTGTGTTAGTGTTGAAAAACCACTTTTCGAACTTGTGTTAGTGTTGAAAAACCACTTTTCACACTTGTGTTGGTGCAGGAAACCACTTTTGCACTTGTATTAGTGTGGAAAAACCACTTTTTGCACTTGTGATAGTGTTGAAAAACCACTTTTCGTACTTGTGTTAGTGTTGAAAAACCACTTTTCGCACTTGTGTTAGTGTTGAAAAACCACTTTTCGCACTTGTGTTGGTGCAGGAAACCACTTTTGCACTTGTATTAGTGTGGAAAAAACACTTTTCGCACTTGTGTTAGTGTTGAAAAACCACTTTTCGCACTTGTGTTAGTGTTGAAAAACCACTTTTCGCACATGTGTTGGTGCAGGAAACCACTTTTGCACTTGTATTAGTGTGGCAAAAACACTTTTTGCACTTGTGATAGTGTTGAAAAACCACTTTTCGCAACTGTGTTAGTGTTGAAAAACCACTTTTCGCATTTGTGTTGGTGCAGGAAACCACTTTTGCACTTGTATTTGTGTGGAAAAAACACTTTTCGCACTTGTGTTAGTGTTGAAAAACCACTTTTCGCACTTGTGTTAGTGTTGAAAAACCACTTTTCGCACTTGTGTTGGTGCAGGAAACCACTTTTGCACTTGTATTAGTGTGGAAAAAACACTTTTTGCACTTGTGATAGTGTTGAAAAACCACTTTTCGCACTTGTGTTAGTGTTGAAAAATCACTTTTCGCACTTGTGTTGGTACAGGAAACCACTTTTGCACTTGTATTAGTGTGGAAAAAACACTTTTCGCACTTGTGTTAGTGTTGAAAAACCACTTTTCGCACTTGTGTTAGTGTTGAAAAACCACTTTTCGCACATGTGTTGGTGCAGGAAACCACTTTTGCACTTGTATTAGTGTGGAAAAAACACTTTTTGCACTTGTGATAGTGTTGAAAAACCACTTTTCGCAACTGTGTTAGTGTTGAAAAACCACTTTTCGCACTTGTGTTGGTGCAGGAAACCACTTTTGCACTTGTATTAGTGTGGAAAAACCACTTTTCGCACTTGTGTTAGTGTTGAAAAACGACTTTTTGCACTTGTGTTAGTGTTGAAAAACCACTTTTCGCACTTGTGTTGGTGCAGGAAACCACTTTTGCACTTGTATTAGTGTGGAAAAAACACTTTTTGCACTTGTGTTAGTGTTGAAAAACCACTTTTCGCACTTGTGTTAGTGTTGAAAAACCACTTTTCGCACTTGTGTTGGTGCAGGAAACCACTTTTGCTCTTGTATTAATGTGGAAAAAACACTTTTCGCACTTGTGTTAGTGTTGAAAAACCACTTTTCGCACTTGTGTTAGTGTTGAAAAACCACTTTTCGCACTTGTGTTGGTGCAGGAAACCACTTTTGTACTTGTATTAGTGTGGAAAAAACACTTTTTGCACTTGTGATAGTGTTGAAAAACCACTTTTTGCACTTGTGTTAGTGTTGAAAAACCACTTTTCGCACTTGTGTTGGTGCAGGAAACCACTTTTGCACTTGTATTAGTGTGGAAAAAACACTTTTTGCACTCGTGATATTGTTGAAAAACCACTTTTCGCACTTGTGTTAGTGTTGAAAAACCACTTTTCGCACTTGTGTTGGTGCAGGAAACCACTTTTGCACTTGTATTAGTGTGGAAAAACTACTTTTCGCACTTGTGTTAGTGTTGAAAAACCACTTTTCACACTTGTGTTGGTGCAGGAAACCACTTTTGCACTTGTATTAGTGTGGAAAAAACACTTTTTGCACTTGTGATAGTGTTGAAAAACCACTTTTCGCACTTGTGCTAGTGTTGAAAAACCACTTTTCGCACTTGTGTTGGTGCAGGAAACCACTTTTGCACTTGTATTAGTGTGGAAAAACCACTTTTCGCAATTGTGTTGAAAAACCACTTTTCGCACTTGTGTTAGTGTTGAAAAACCACTTTTCGCACTTGTGTTAGTGTTGACAAACCACTTTTTGCACTTGTGTTGGTGCAGGAAACCACTTTTGCACTTGTATTAGTGCGGAAAAAACACTTTTCGCACTTGTGTTAGTGTTGAAAAACCACTTTTTGCACTTGTGTTATTGTTGAAAAACCACTTTTTGCACTTGTGTTGGAGCAGGAAATCACTTTTGCACTTGTATTAGTGTGGAAAAACAACTTTTCGCACTTGTGTTAGTGTTGAAAAACCACTTTTCGAACTTGTGTTAGTGTTGAAAAACCACTTTTCACACTTGTGTTGGTGCAGGAAACCACTTTTGCACTTGTATTAGTGTGGAAAAAACACTTTTTGCACTTGTGATAGTGTTGAAAAACCACTTTTCGGAATTGTGTTAGTGTTGAAAAACCACTTTTCGCACTTGTGTTGGTGCAGGAAACCACTTTTGCACTTGTATTCGTGTGGCAAAACCACTTTTCACACTTGTGGTAGTGTTCAAAAACCACTTTTCGCACTTGTGTTAGTGTTGAAAAACCACTTTTCGCACTTGTGTTTGTGTTGAAAAACCACCTTTCGCACTTGTGTTGGTGCAGGAAACCACTTTTGCACTTGTGTTATTGTTGAAAAACCACTTTTCGCACTTGTGTTGGAGCAGGAAATCACTTTTGCACTTGTATTAGTGTGGAAAAAACACTTTTTGCACTTGTGTTAGTGTTGAAAAACCACTTTTCGCACTTGTGTTAGTGTTGAAAAACCACTTTTCGCACTTGTGTTGGTGCAGGAAACCACTTTTGCACTTGTATTAGTGTGGAAAAAACACTTTTCGCCCTTGTGTTAGTGTTGAAAAACCACTTTTCACACTTGCGTTAGTGTTGAAAAACCACTTTTCGCACTTGTGTTGGTGCAGGAAACCACTTTTGTACTTGTATTAGTGTAGAAAAAACACTTTTTGCACTTGTGATAGTGTTGAAAAACCACTTTTCGCACTTGTGTTAGTGTTGAAAAACCAATTTTCGCACTTGTGTTGGTGCAGGAAACCACTTTTGCACTTGTATTAGTGTGGGAAAACCACTTTTTGCACTTGTGATAGTGTTGAAAAACCACTTTTCGCACTTGTGTTAGTGTTGAAAAACCACTTTTCGCACTTGTGTTAGTGTTGAAAAACCACTTATCGCACTTGTGTTGGTGCAGGAAACCACTTTTGCACTTGTATTAGTGTGGAAAAAACACTTTTCGCACTTGTGTTAGTGTTGAAAAACCACTTTTCGCACTTGTGTTAGTGTTGAAAAACCACTTTTCGCACATGTGTTGGTGCAGGAAACCACTTTTGCACTTGTATTAGTGTGGAAAAACCACTTTTCGCACTTGTGTTAGTGTTGAAAAACCACTTTTTGCACTTGTGTTAGTGTTGAAAAACCACTTTTCGCACTTGTGTTGGTGCAGGAAACCACTTTTGCACTTGTATTAGTGTGGAAAAAACACTTTTTGCACTTGTGATAGTGTTGAAAAACCACTTTTCGCACTTGTGTTAGTGTTGAAAAACCACTTTTCGCACTTGTGTTGGTGCAGGAAACCACTTTTGCACTTGTATTAGTGTGGAAAAACCACTTTTCGCACATGTCTGAGTGTTGAAAACCCACTTTTCGCACTTGTGTTAGTGTTGAAAAACCACTTTTTGCACTTGTGTTAGTGTTGAAAAACCACTTTTCGCACTTGTGTTGGTGCAGGAAACCACTTTTGCACTTGTATTAGTGTGGAAAAACTACTTTTCGCACTTGTGTTAGTGTTGAAAAACCACTTTTCGCACTTGTGTTAGTGTTGAAAAACCACTTTTCGCACTTGTGTTAGTGTTGAAAAACCAATTTTCGCACTTGTGTTGGTGCAGGAAACCACTTTTGCACTTGTATTAGTGTGCTAAAACCACTTTTCACTCTTGTGTTGGTGCAGGAAACCACTTTTGCACTTGTATTAGTGTGGAAAAAACACTTTTTGCACTTGTGATAGTGTTGATAAACCAATTTTCGCACTTGTGTTAATGTTGAAAAACCACTTTTCGCACTTGTGTTGGTGCAGGAAACCACCTTTGCACTTGTATTAGTGTGGAAAAACCACTTTTCGCACTTGTGTTAGTGTTGAAAAACCACTTTTCGCACTTGTGTTAGTGTTGAAAAACTACTTTTCGCACTTGTGTTAGTGTTGAAAAACCACTTTTTGCACTTGTGTTGTTGCAGGAAACCACTTTTGCACTTGTAATAGTGTGGAAAAACCACTTTTCGCACTTGTGTTAGTGTTGAAAAACCACTTTTCGCACTTGTGTTAGTGTTGAAAAACAACTTTTCGCAGTTGTGTTAGTGTTGAAAAACTACTTTTCGCACTTGTGTTAGTGTTGAAAAACCACTTTTCGCACTTGTGTTGGTGCAGGAAACCACTTTTGCACTTGTATTAGTGTGGAAAAAACACTTTTTGCACTTGTGATAGTGTTGAAAAACCACTTTTCGCACTTGTGTTAATGTTGAAAAACCACTTTTCGCACTTGTGTTGGTGCAGGAAACTACTTTTGCACTTGTATTAGTGTGGAAAAACCACTTTTCGCACTTGTGTTAGTGTTGAAAAGCCACTTTTTGCACTTGTGTTAGTGTTGAAAAACCACTTTTCGCACTTGTGTTGGTGCAGGAAACCACTTTTGCACTTGTATTAGTGTGGAAAAACCACTTTTCACTCTTGTGTTGGTGCAGGAAATCACTTTTGCACTTGTATTAGTGTGGAAAAACAACTTTTCGCACTTGTGTTAGTGTTGAAAAACCACTTTTCGAACTTGTGTTAGTGTTGAAAAACCACTTTTCACACTTGTGTTGGTGCAGGAAACCACTTTTGCACTTGTATTAGTGTGGAAAAAACACTTTTTGCACTTGTGATAGTGTTGAAAAACCACTTTTCGGAATTGTGTTAGTGTTGAAAAACCACTTTTCGCACTTGTGTTGGTGCAGGAAACCACTTTTGCACTTGTATTCGTGTGGAAAAACCACTTTTCACACTTGTGGTAGTGTTCAAAAACCACTTTTCGCACTTGTGTTAGTGTTGAAAAACCACTTTTCGCACTTGTGTTTGTGTTGAAAAACCACCTTTCGCACTTGTGTTGGTGCAGGAAACCACTTTTGCACTTGTGTTATTGTTGAAAAACCACTTTTCGCACTTGTGTTGGAGCAGGAAATCACTTTTGCACTTGTATTAGTGTGGAAAAAACACTTTTTGCACTTGTGTTAGTGTTGAAAAACCACTTTTCGCACTTGTGTTAGTGTTGAAAAACCACTTTTCGCACTTGTGTTGGTGCAGGAAACCACTTTTGCACTTGTATTAGTGTGGAAAAAACACTTTTCGCCCTTGTGTTAGTGTTGAAAAACCACTTTTCACACTTGCGTTAGTGTTGAAAAACCACTTTTCGCACTTGTGTTGGTGCAGGAAACCACTTTTGTACTTGTATTAGTGTAGAAAAAACACTTTTTGCACTTGTGATAGTGTTGAAAAACCACTTTTCGCACTTGTGTTAGTGTTGAAAAACCAATTTTCGCACTTGTGTTGGTGCAGGAAACCACTTTTGCACTTGTATTAGTGTGGAAAAACCACTTTTTGCACTTGTGATAGTGTTGAAAAACCACTTTTCGCACTTGTGTTAGTGTTGAAAAACCACTTTTCGCACTTGTGTTAGTGTTGAAAAACCACTTATCGCACTTGTGTTGGTGCAGGAAACCACTTTTGCACTTGTATTAGTGTGGAAAAAACACTTTTCGCACTTGTGTTAGTGTTGAAAAACCACTTTTCGCACTTGTGTTAGTGTTGAAAAACCACTTTTCGCACATGTGTTGGTGCAGGAAACCACTTTTGCACTTGTATTAGTGTGGGAAAACCACTTTTCGCACTTGTGTTAGTGTTGAAAAACCACTTTTTGCACTTGTGTTAGTGTTGAAAAACCACTTTTCGCACTTGTGTTGGTGCAGGAAACCACTTTTGCACTTGTATTAGTGTGGAAAAAACACTTTTTGCACTTGTGATAGTGTTGAAAAACCACTTTTCGCACTTGTGTTAGTGTTGAAAAACCACTTTTCGCACTTGTGTTGGTGCAGGAAACCACTTTTGCACTTGTATTAGTGTGGAAAAACCACTTTTCGCACATGTCTGAGTGTTGAAAACCCACTTTTCGCACTTGTGTTAGTGTTGAAAAACCACTTTTTGCACTTGTGTTAGTGTTGAAAAACCACTTTTCGCACTTGTGTTGGTGCAGGAAACCACTTTTGCACTTGTATTAGTGTGGAAAAACTACTTTTCGCACTTGTGTTAGTGTTGAAAAACCACTTTTCGCACTTGTGTTAGTGTTGAAAAACCACTTTTCGCACTTGTGTTAGTGTTGAAAAACCAATTTTCGCACTTGTGTTGGTGCAGGAAACCACTTTTGCACTTGTATTAGTGTGCTAAAACCACTTTTCACTCTTGTGTTGGTGCAGGAAACCACTTTTGCACTTGTATTAGTATGGAAAAAACACTTTTTGCACTTGTGATAGTGTTGATAAACCAATTTTCGCACTTGTGTTAATGTTGAAAAACCACTTTTCGCACTTGTGTTGGTGCAGGAAACCACCTTTGCACTTGTATTAGTGTGGAAAAACCACTTTTCGCACTTGTGTTAGTGTTGAAAAACCACTTTTCGCACTTGTGTTAGTGTTGAAAAACTACTTTTCGCACTTGTGTTAGTGTTGAAAAACCACTTTTTGCACTTGTGTTGTTGCAGGAAACCACTTTTGCACTTGTAATAGTGTGGAAAAACCACTTTTCGCACTTGTGTTAGTGTTGAAAAACCACTTTTCGCACTTGTGTTAGTGTTGAAAAACAACTTTTCGCATTTGTGTTAGTGTTGAAAAACTACTTTTCGCACTTGTGTTAGTGTTGAAAAACCACTTTTCGCACTTGTGTTGGTGCAGGAAACCACTTTTGCACTTGTATTAGTGTGGAAAAAACACTTTTTGCACTTGTGATAGTGTTGAAAAACCACTTTTCGCACTTGTGTTAATGTTGAAAAACCACTTTTCGCACTTGTGTTGGTGCAGGAAACTACTTTTGCACTTGTATTAGTGTGGAAAAACCACTTTTCGCACTTGTGTTAGTGTTGAAAAGCCACTTTTTGCACTTGTGTTAGTGTTGAAAAACCACTTTTCGCACTTGTGTTGGTGCAGGAAACCACTTTTGCACTTGTATTAGTGTGGAAAAACCACTTTTCACTCTTGTGTTGGTGCAGGAAACCACTTTTGCACTTGTATTAGTGTGGAAAAAACACTTTTTGCACTTGTGATAGTGTTGAAAAACCACTTTTCGTACTTGTGTTAGTGTTGAAAAACCACTTTTCGCACTTGTGTTGGTGCAGGAAACCACTTTTGCACTTGTATTAGTGTGGAAAAAACACTTTTTGCACTTGTGATAGTGTTGAAAAACCACTTTTCGCACTTGTGTTAGTGTTGAAAAATCACTTTTCGCACTTGTGTTGGTGCAGGAAACCACTTTTGCACTTGTATTAGTGTGGCAAAACCACTTTTCGCACTTGTGTTAGTGTTGAAAAACCACTTTTCGCACTTGTGTTAGTGTTGAAAAACCACTTTTCGGAAATGTGTTACTGTTGAAAAACCACTTTTCGCACTTGTGTTGGTGCAGGAAACCACTTTTGCACTTGTATTAGTGTGGCAAAAACACTTTTTGCACTTGTGATAGTGTTGAAAAACCACTTTTCGCACTTGTGTTAATGTTGAAAAACCACTTTTCGCACTTGTGTTGGTGCAGGAAACCACTTTTGCACTTGTATTAGTATGGAAAAACCACTTTCCGCACTTGTGTTAGTGTTGAAAAACCACTTTTTGCACTTGTGTTAGTGTTGAAAAACCACTTTTCGCACTTGTGTTGGTGCAGGAAACCACTTTTGCACTTGTATTAGTGTGGAAAAACCACTTTTCGCACTTGTGTTAGTGTTGAAAAACCACTTTTCGCACTTGTGTTGGTGCAGGAAACCACTTTTGCACTTGTATTAGTGTGGAAAAAACACTTTTTGCACTTGTGATAGTGTTGAAAAACCACTTTTCGCACTTGTGTTAGTGTTGAAAAATCACTTTTCGCACTTGTGTTGGTGCAGGAAACCACTTTTGCACTTGTATTAGTGTGGAAAAAACACTTTTTGCACTTCTGATAGTGTTGAAAAACCACTTTTCGCACTTGTGTTAGTGTTGAAAAACCACTTTTCGCACTTGTGTTGGTGCAGGAAACCACTTTTGCACTTGTGATAGTGTTGAAAAACCACTTTTCGCACTTGTGTTAGTGTTGAAAAACCACTTTTCGCACTTGTGTTGGTGCAGGAAACCACTTTTGCACTTGTATTAGTGTGGAAAAACCACTTTTCGCACTTGTGTTAGTGTTGAAAAACCACTTTTCGCACCTGTGTTAGTGTTGAAAAACCACTTTTCGCACTTGTGTTAATGTTGAAAAACCACTTTTCGCACTTGTGTTGGTGCAGGAAACCATTTTTGCACTTGTATTAGTGTGGAAAAACCACTTTTCGCACTTGTGTTAGTGTTGAAAAACCACTTTTCGCACTTGTGTTGGTGCAGGAAACCACTTTTGCACTTGTATTAGTGTGGAAAAAACACTTTTTGCACTTGTGATAGTGTTGAAAAACCACTTTTCGCACTTGCGTTAGTGTTGAAAAACCACTTTTCGCACTTGTGTTGGTGCAGGAAACCACTTTTGCACTTGTATTAGTGTGGAAAAACCACTTTTCGCACTTGTGTTAGTGTTGAAAAACCACTTTTCGCACTTGTGTTAGTGTTGAAAAACCACTTTTCGCACTTGTGTTGGTGCAGGAAACCACTTTTGCACTTGTATTAGTGTGGAAAAACCACTTTTCACTCTTGTGTTGGTGCAGGAAACCACTTTTGCACTTGTATTAGTGTGGAAAAACCACTTTTCGCACTTGTGTTAGTTTTGAAAAATCACTTTTCGCACTTGTGTTGGTGCAGGAAACCACTTTTGCACTTGTATTAGTGTGGAAAAAACACTTTTTGCACTTCTGATAGTGTTGAAAAACCACTTTTCGCACCTGTGTTAGTGTTGAAAAACCACTTTTCGCACTTGTGTTGGTGCAGGAAACCACTTTTGCTCTTGTATTAATGTGGAAAAAACACTTTTCGCACTTGTGTTAGTGTTGAAAAACCACTTTTCGCACTTGTGTTAGTGTTGAAAAACCACTTTTCGCACTTGTGTTGGTGCAGGAAACCACTTTTGTACTTGTATTAGTGTGGAAAAAACACTTTTTGCACTTGTGATAGTGTTGAAAAACCACTTTTTGCACTTGTGTTAGTGTTGAAAAACCACTTTTCGCACTTGTGTTGGTGCAGGAAACCACTTTTGCACTTGTATTAGTGTGGAAAAAACACTTTTTGCACTCGTGATATTGTTGAAAAACCACTTTTCGCACTTGTGTTAGTGTTGAAAAACCACTTTTCGCACTTGGGTTGGTGCAGGAAACCACTTTTGCACTTGTATTAGTGTGGAAAAACTACTTTTCGCACTTGTGTTAGTGTTGAAAAACCACTTTTCACACTTGTGTTGGTGCAGGAAACCACTTTTGCACTTGTATTAGTGTGGAAAAAACACTTTTTGCACTTGTGATAGTGTTGAAAAACCACTTTTCGCACTTGTGCTAGTGTTGAAAAACCACTTTTCGCACTTGTGTTGGTGCAGGAAACCACTTTTGCACTTGTATTAGTGTGGAAAAACCACTTTTCGCAATTGTGTTGAAAAACCACTTTTCGCACTTGTGTTAGTGTTGAAAAACCACTTTTCGCACTTGTGTTAGTGTTGACAAACCACTTTTTGCACTTGTGTTGGTGCAGGAAACCACTTTTGCACTTGTATTAGTGCGGAAAAAACACTTTTCGCACTTGTGTTAGTGTTGAAAAACCACTTTTTGCACTTGTGTTATTGTTGAAAAACCACTTTTTGCACTTGTGTTGGAGCAGGAAATCACTTTTGCACTTGTATTAGTGTGGAAAAACAACTTTTCGCACTTGTGTTAGTGTTGAAAAACCACTTTTCGAACTTGTGTTAGTGTTGAAAAACCACTTTTCACACTTGTGTTGGTGCAGGAAACCACTTTTGCACTTGTATTAGTGTGGAAAAAACACTTTTTGCACTTGTGATAGTGTTGAAAAACCACTTTTCGGAATTGTGTTAGTGTTGAAAAACCACTTTTCGCACTTGTGTTGGTGCAGGAAACCACTTTTGCACTTGTATTCGTGTGGAAAAACCACTTTTCACACTTGTGGTAGTGTTCAAAAACCACTTTTCGCACTTGTGTTAGTGTTGAAAAACCACTTTTCGCACTTGTGTTTGTGTTGAAAAACCACCTTTCGCACTTGTGTTGGTGCAGGAAACCAATTTTGCACTTGTGTTATTGTTGAAAAACCACTTTTCGCACTTGTGTTGGAGCAGGAAATCACTTTTGCACTTGTATTAGTGTGGAAAAAACACTTTTTGCACTTGTGTTAGTGTTGAAAAACCACTTTTCACACTTGTGTTAGTGTTGAAAAACCACTTTTCGCACTTGTGTTGGTGCAGGAAACCACTTTTGCACTTGTATTAGTGTGGAAAAAACACTTTTCGCCCTTGTGTTAGTGTTGAAAAACCACTTTTCACACTTGCGTTAGTGTTGAAAAACCACTTTTCGCACTTGTGTTGGTGCAGGAAACCACTTTTGTACTTGTATTAGTGTAGAAAAAACACTTTTTGCACTTGTGATAGTGTTGAAAAACCACTTTTCGCACTTGTGTTAGTGTTGAAAAACCAATTTTCGCACTTGTGTTGGTGCAGGAAACCACTTTTGCACTTGTATTAGTGTGGAAAAACCACTTTTTGCACTTGTGATAGTGTTGAAAAACCACTTTTCGCACTTGTGTTAGTGTTCAAAAACCACTTTTCGCACTTGTGTTAGTGTTGAAAAACCACTTATCGCACTTGTGTTGGTGCAGGAAACCACTTTTGCACTTGTATTAGTGTGGAAAAAACACTTTTCGCACTTGTGTTAGTGTTGAAAAACCACTTTTCGCACTTGTGTTAGTGTTGAAAAACCACTTTTCGCACATGTGTTGGTGCAGGAAACCACTTTTGCACTTGTATTAGTGTGGAAAAACCACTTTTCGCACTTGTGTTAGTGTTGAAAAACCACTTTTTGCACTTGTGTTAGTGTTGAAAAACCACTTTTCGCACTTGTGTTGGTGCAGGAAACCACTTTTGCACTTGTATTAGTGTGGAAAAAACACTTTTTGCACTTGTGATAGTGTTGAAAAACCACTTTTCGCACTTGTGTTAGTGTTGAAAAACCACTTTTCGCACTTGTGTTGGTGCAGGAAACCACTTTTGCACTTGTATTAGTGTGGAAAAACCACTTTTCGCACATGTCTGAGTGTTGAAAACCCACTTTTCGCACTTGTGTTAGTGTTGAAAAACCACTTTTTGCACTTGTGTTAGTGTTGAAAAACCACTTTTCGCACTTGTGTTGGTGCAGGAAACCACTTTTGCACTTGTATTAGTGTGGAAAAACTACTTTTCGCACTTGTGTTAGTGTTGAAAAACCACTTTTCGCACTTGTGTTAGTGTTGAAAAACCACTTTTCGCACTTGTGTTAGTGTTGAAAAACCAATTTTCGCACTTGTGTTGGTGCAGGAAACCACTTTTGCACTTGTATTAGTGTGCTAAAACCACTTTTCACTCTTGTGTTGGTGCAGGAAACCACTTTTGCACTTGTATTAGTGTGGAAAAAACACTTTTTGCACTTGTGATAGTGTTGATAAACCAATTTTCGCACTTGTGTTAATGTTGAAAAACCACTTTTCGCACTTGTGTTGGTGCAGGAAACCACCTTTGCACTTGTATTAGTGTGGAAAAACCACTTTTCACACTTGTGTTAGTGTTGAAAAACCACTTTTCGCACTTGTGTTAGTGTTGAAAAACTACTTTTCGCACTTGTGTTAGTGTTGAAAAACCACTTTTTGCACTTGTGTTGTTGCAGGAAACCACTTTTGCACTTGTAATAGTGTGGAAAAACCACTTTTCGCACTTGTGTTAGTGTTGAAAAACCACTTTTCGCACTTGTGTTAGTGTTGAAAAACAACTTTTCGCAGTTGTGTTAGTGTTGAAAAACTACTTTTCGCACTTGTGTTAGTGTTGAAAAACCACTTTTCGCACTTGTGTTGGTGCAGGAAACCACTTTTGCACTTGTATTAGTGTGGAAAAAACACTTTTTGCACTTGTGATAGTGTTGAAAAACCACTTTTCGCACTTGTGTTAATGTTGAAAAACCACTTTTCGCACTTGTGTTGGTGCAGGAAACTACTTTTGCACTTGTATTAGTGTGGAAAAACCACTTTTCGCACTTGTGTTAGTGTTGAAAAGCCACTTTTTGCACTTGTGTTAGTGTTGAAAAACCACTTTTCGCACTTGTGTTGGTGCAGGAAACCACTTTTGCACTTGTATTAGTGTGGAAAAACCACTTTTCACTCTTGTGTTGGTGCAGGAAACCACTTTTGCACTTGTATTAGTGTGGAAAAAACACTTTTTGCACTTGTGATAGTGTTGAAAAACCACTTTTCGTACTTGTGTTAGTGTTGAAAAACCACTTTTCGCACTTGTGTTGGTGCAGGAAACCACTTTTGCACTTGTATTAGTGTGGAAAAAACACTTTTTGCACTTGTGATAGTGTTGAAAAACCACTTTTCGCACTTGTGTTAGTGTTGAAAAATCACTTTTCGCACTTGTGTTGGTGCAGGAAACCACTTTTGCACTTGTATTAGTGTGGAAAAACCACTTTTCGCACTTGTGTTAGTGTTGAAAAACCACTTTTCGCACTTGTGTTAGTGTTGAAAAACCACTTTTCGGAAATGTGTTACTGTTGAAAAACCACTTTTCGCACTTGTGTTGGTGCAGGAAACCACTTTTGCACTTGTATTAGTGTGGCAAAAACACTTTTTGCACTTGTGATAGTGTTGAAAAACCACTTTTCGCACTTGTGTTAATGTTGAAAAACCACTTTTCGCACTTGTGTTGGTGCAGGAAACCACTTTTGCACTTGTATTAGTATGGAAAAACCACTTTCCGCACTTGTGTTAGTGTTGAAAAACCACTTTTTGCACTTGTGTTAGTGTTGAAAAACCACTTTTCGCACTTGTGTTGGTGCAGGAAACCACTTTTGCACTTGTATTAGTGTGGAAAAACCACTTTTCGCACTTGTGTTAGTGTTGAAAAACCACTTTTCGCACTTGTGTTGGTGCAGGAAACCACTTTTGCACTTGTATTAGTGTGGAAAAAACACTTTTTGCACTTGTGATAGTGTTGAAAAACCACTTTTCGCACTTGTGTTAGTGTTGAAAAATCACTTTTCGCACTTGTGTTGGTGCAGGAAACCACTTTTGCACTTGTATTAGTGTGGAAAAAACACTTTTTGCACTTCTGATAGTGTTGAAAAACCACTTTTCGCACTTGTGTTAGTGTTGAAAAACCACTTTTCGCACTTGTGTAGGTGCAGGAAACCACTTTTGCACTTGTGATAGTGTTGAAAAAACACTTTTCGCACTTGTGTTAGTGTTGAAAAACCACTTTTCGCACTTGTGTTGGTGCAGGAAACCACTTTTGCACTTGTATTAGTGTGGAAAAACCACTTTTCGCACTTGTGTTAGTGTTGAAAAACCACTTTTCGCACCTGTGTTAGTGTTGAAAAACCACTTTTCGCACTTGTGTTAATGTTGAAAAACCACTTTTCGCACTTGTGTTGGTGCAGGAAACCATTTTTGCACTTGTATTAGTGTGGAAAAACCACTTTTCGCACTTGTGTTAGTGTTGAAAAACCACTTTTCGCACTTGTGTTGGTGCAGGAAACCACTTTTGCACTTGTATTAGTGTGGAAAAAACACTTTTTGCACTTGTGATAGTGTTAAAAAACCACTTTTCGCACTTGCGTTAGTGTTGAAAAACCACTTTTCGCACTTGTGTTGGTGCAGGAAACCACTTTTGCACTTGTATTAGTGTGGAAAAACCACTTTTCGCACTTGTGTTAGTGTTGAAAAACCACTTTTCGCACTTGTGTTAGTGTTGAAAAACCACTTTTCGCACTTGTGTTGGTGCAGGAAACCACTTTTGCACTTGTATTAGTGTGGAAAAACCACTTTTCACTCTTGTGTTGGTGCAGGAAACCACTTTTGCACTTGTATTAGTGTGGAAAAACCACTTTTCGCACTTGTGTTAGTTTTGAAAAATCACTTTTCGCACTTGTGTTGGTGCAGGAAACCACTTTTGCACTTGTATTAGTGTGGAAAAAACACTTTTTGCACTTCTGATAGTGTTGAAAAACCACTTTTCGCACTTGTGTTAGTGTTGAAAAACCACTTTTCGCACTTGTGTTGGTGCAGGAAACCACTTTTGCACTTGTGATAGTGTTGAAAAACCACTTTTCGCACTTGTGTTAGTGTTGAAAAACCACTTTTCGCACTTGTGTTGGTGCAGGAAACCACTTTTGCACTTGTATTAGTGTGGAAAAACCACTTTTCGCACTTGTATTAGTGTTGAAAAACCACTTTTCGCACCTGTGTTAGTGTTGAAAAACCACTTTTCGCACTTGTGTTAATGTTGAAAAACCACTTTTCGCACTTGTGTTGGTGCAGGAAACCATTTTTGCACTTGTATTAGTGTGGAAAAAACACTTTTCGCACTTGTGTTATTGTTGAAAAACCACTTTTCGCACTTGTGTTGGTGCAGGAAACCACTTTTGCACTTGTATTAGTGTGGAAAAAACACTTTTTGCACTTGTGATAGTGTTGAAAAACCACTTTTCGCACTTGCGTTAGTGTTGAAAAACCACTTTTCGCACTTGTGTTGGTGCAGGAAACCACTTTTGCACTTGTATTAGTGTGGAAAAACCACTTTTCGCACTTGTGTTAGTGTTGAAAAACCACTTTTTGCACTTGTGTTAGTGTTGAAAAACCACTTTTCGCACTTGTGTTGGTGCAGGAAACCACTTTTGCACTTGTATTAGTGTGGAAAAACCACTTTTCACTCTTGTGTTGGTGCAGGAAACCACTTTTGCACTTGTATTAGTGTGGAAAAAACACTTTTTGCACTTGTGATAGTGTTGATAAACCAATTTTCGCACTTGTGTTAATGTTGAAAAACCACTTTTCGCGCTTGTGTTGGTGCAGGAAACCACTTTTGCACTTGTATTAGTGTGGAAAAACCACTTTTCGCACTTGTGTTAGTGTTGAAAAACCACTTTTCGCACTTGTGTTAGTGTTGAAAAACTACTTTTCGCACTTGTGTTAGTGTTGAAAAACCACTTTTCGCACTTGTGTTGGTGCAGGAAACCACTTTTGCACTTGTAGTAGTGTGGAAAAACCACTTTTCGCACTTGTGTTAGTGTTGAAAAACCACTTTTCGCACTTGTGTTAGTGTTGAAAAACAACTTTTCGCACTTGTGTTAGTTTTGAAAAACTACTTTTCGCACTTGTGTTAGTGTTGAAAAACCACTTTTCGCACTTGTGTTGGTGCAGGAAACCACTCTTGCACTTGTATTAGTGTGGAAAAAACACTTTTTGCACTTGTGATAGTGTTGAAAAACCACTTTTCGCACTTGTGTTAATGTTGAAAAACCACTTTTCGCACTTGTGTTGGTGCAGGAAACTACTTTTGCAATTGTATTAGTGTGGAAAAACCACTTTTCGCACTTGTGTTAGTGTTGAAAAACCACTTTTTGCACTTGTGTTAGTGTTGAAAAACCACTTTTCGCACTTGTGTTGGTGCAGGAGACCACTTTTGCACTTGTATTAGTGTGGAAAAAACACTTTTTGCACTTGTGATAGTGTTGAAAAACCACTTTTCGCACTTGTGTTAATGTTGAAAAACCACTTTTCGCACTTGTGTTGGTGCAGGAAACCACTTTTGCCCTTGTATTAGTGTGGAAAACCACTTTTCGCACTTGTGTTAGTGTTGAAAAACCACTTTTTGCACTTGTGTTAGTGTTGAAAAACCACTTTTCGCACTTGTGTTGGTGCAGGAAAGCACTTTTGCACTTGTATTAGTGTGGAAAAATCACTTTTCACTCTTGTGTTGGTGCAGGAAACCACTTTTGCACTTATATTAGTGTGGAAAAACCACTTTTTGCACTTGTGATAGTGTTGAAAAACCACTTTTCGCACTTGTGTTAGTGTTGAAAAACCACTTTTCGCACTTGTGTTGGTGCAGGAAACCACTTTTGCACTTGTATTAGTGTGGAAAAAACACTTTTTGCACTTGTGATAGTGTTGAAAAACCACTTTTCGCACTTATGTTAATGTTGAAAAACCACTTTTCGCACTTGTGTTGGTGCAGGAAACTACTTTTGCACTTGTATTAGTGTGGAAAAACCACTTTTCGCACTTGTGTTAGTGTTGAAAAACCACTTTTTGCACTTGTGTTAGTGTTGAAAAACCACTTTTCGCATTTGTGTTGGTGCAGGAAACCACTTTTGCACTTGTATTAGTGTGGAAAAAACACTTTTTGCACTTGTGATAGTGTTGAAAAACCACTTTTCGCACTTGTGTTAGTGTTGAAAAATCACTTTTCGCACTTGTGTTGGTGCAGGAAACCACTTTTGCACTTGTATTAGTGTGGAAAAACCACTTTTCGCACTTGTGTTAGTGTTGAAAAACCACTTTTCGCACTTGTGTTAGTGTTGAAAAACCACTTTTCGGAATTGTGTTACTGTTGAAAAACCACTTTTCGCACTTGTGTTAGTGTTGAAAAACCACTTTTTGCACTTGTGTTAGTGTTGAAAAACCACTTTTCGCACTTGTGTTGGTGCAGGAGACCACTTTTGCACTTGTATTAGTGTGGAAAAAACACTTTTTGCACTTGTGATAGTGTTGAAAAACCACTTTTCGCACTTGTGTTAATGTTGAAAAACCACTTTTCGCACTTGTGTTGGTGCAGGAAACTACTTTTGCAATTGTATTAGTGTGGAAAAACCACTTTTCGCACTTGTGTTAGTGTTGAAAAACCACTTTTTGCACTTGTGTTAGTGTTGAAAAACCACTTTTCGCACTTGTGTTGGTGCAGGAGACCACTTTTGCACTTGTATTAGTGTGGAAAAAACACTTTTTGCACTTGTGATAGTGTTGAAAAACCACTTTTCGCACTTGTGTTAATGTTGAAAAACCACTTTTCGCACTTGTGTTGGTGCAGGAAACCACTTTTGCCCTTGTATTAGTGTGGAAAACCACTTTTCGCACTTGTGTTAGTGTTGAAAAACCACTTTTTGCACTTGTGTTAGTGTTGAAAAACCACTTTTCGCACTTGTGTTGGTGCAGGAAAGCACTTTTGCACTTGTATTAGTGTGGAAAAATCACTTTTCACTCTTGTGTTGGTGCAGGAAACCACTTTTGCACTTATATTAGTGTGGAAAAACCACTTTTTGCACTTGTGATAGTGTTGAAAAACCACTTTTCGCACTTGTGTTAGTGTTGAAAAACCACTTTTCGCACTTGTGTTGGTGCAGGAAACCACTTTTGCACTTGTATTAGTGTGGAAAAAACACTTTTTGCACTTGTGATAGTGTTGAAAAACCACTTTTCGCACTTATGTTAATGTTGAAAAACCACTTTTCGCACTTGTGTTGGTGCAGGAAACTACTTTTGCACTTGTATTAGTGTGGAAAAACCACTTTTCGCACTTGTGTTAGTGTTGAAAAACCACTTTTTGCACTTGTGTTAGTGTTGAAAAACCACTTTTCGCACTTGTGTTGGTGCAGGAAACCACTTTTGCACTTGTATTAGTGTGGAAAAAACACTTTTTGCACTTGTGATAGTGTTGAAAAACCACTTTTCGCACTTGTGTTAGTGTTGAAAAATCACTTTTCGCACTTGTGTTGGTGCAGGAAACCACTTTTGCACTTGTATTAGTGTGGAAAAACCACTTTTCGCACTTGTGTTAGTGTTGAAAAACCACTTTTCGCACTTGTGTTAGTGTTGAAAAACCACTTTTCGGAATTGTGTTACTGTTGAAAAACCACATTTTGCACTTGTGTTGGTGCAGGAAACCACTTTTGCACTTGTATTAGTGTGGCAAAAACACTTTTTGCACTTGTGATAGTGTTGAAAAACCACTTTTCGCACTTGTGTTAATGTTGAAAAACCACTTTTCGCACTTGTGTTGGTGCAGGAAACCACTTTTGCACTTGTATTAGTATGGAAAAACCACTTTTCGCACTTGTGTTAGTGTTGAAAAACCACTTTTTGCACTTGTGTTAGTGTTGAAAAACCACTTTTCGCACTTGTGTTGGTGCAGGAAACCACTTTTGCACTTGTATTAGTGTGGAAAAACCACTTTTCGCACTTGTGTTAGTGTTGAAAAACCACTTTTCGCACTTGTGTTGGTGCAGGAAACCACTTTTGCACTTGTATTAGTGTGGAAAAAACACTTTTTGCACTTCTGATAGTGTTGAAAAACCACTTTTCGCACTTGTGTTAGTGTTGAAAAACCACTTTTCGCACTTGTGTTGGTGCAGGAAACCACTTTTGCACTTGTAGTAGTGTGGAAAAACCACTTTTCGCACTTGTGTTAGTGTTGAAAAACCACTTTTCGCACTTGTGTTAGTGTTGAAAAACCACCTCTCGCACTTGTGTTGGTGCAGGAAACCACTTTTGCACTTGTATTAGTGTGGAAAAAACACTTTTTGCACTTGTGATAGTGTTGAAAAACCACTTTTCGCACTTGTGTTAGTGTTGAAAAACCACTTTTCGCACTTGTGTTGGTGCAGGAAACCACTTTTGCACTTGTATTAGTGTGGAAAAAACACTTTTTGCACTTGTGATAGTGTTGAAAAACCACTTTTCGCACTTGTGTTAGTGTTGAAAAACCACTTTTCGCACTTGTGTTGGTGCAGGAAACCACTTTTGCACTTGTATTAGTATGGACAAACCACTTTTCGCACTTGTGTTAGTGTTGAAAAACCACTTTTTGCACTTGTGTTAGTGTTGAAAAACCACTTTTCGCACTTGTGTTGGTGAAGGAAACAACTTTTGCACTTGTATTAGTGTGGAAAAACCACTTTTCGAACTTGTGTTAGTGTTGAAAAACCACTTTTCGCACTTGTGTTGGTGCAGGAAACCACTTTTGCACTTGTATTAGTGTGGAAAAAACACTTTTTGCACTTGTGATAGTGTTGAAAAACCACTTTTCGCACTTGTGTTAGTGTTGAAAAATCACTTTTCGCACTTGTGTTGGTGCAGGAAACCACTTTTGCACTTGTATTAGTGTGGAAAAAATACTTTTTGCACTTCTGATAGTGTTGAAAAACCACTTTTCGCACTTGTGTTAGTGTTGAAAAACCACTTTTCGCACTTGTGTTGGTGCAGGAAACCACTTTTGCACTTGTAGTAGTGTGGAAAAACCACTTTTCGCACTTGTGTTAGTGTTGAAAAACCACTTTTCGCACTTGTGTTAGTGTTGAAAAACCACTTCTCGCACTTGTGTTGGTGCAGGAAACCACTTTTGCACTTGTATTAGTGTGGAAAAAACACTTTTTGCACTTGTGATAGTGTTGAAAAACCACTTTTCGCACTTGTGTTAGTGTTGAAAAACCACTTTTCACACTTGTGTTGGTGCAGGAAACCACTTTTGCACTTGTATTAGTGTGGAAAAAACACTTTTTGCACTTGTGATAGTGTTGATAAACCAATTTTCGCACTTGTGTTAATGTTGAAAAACCACTTTTCGCGCTTGTGTTGGTGCAGGAAACCACTTTTGCACTTGTATTAGTGTGGAAAAACCACTTTTCGCACTTGTGTTAGTGTTGAAAAACCACTTTTCGCACTTGTGTTAGTGTTGAAAAACTACTTTTCGCACTTGTGTTAGTGTTGAAAAACCACTTTTCGCACTTGTGTTGGTGCAGGAAACCACTTTTGCACTTGTAGTAGTGTGGAAAAACCACTTTTCGCACTTGTGTTAGTGTTGAAAAACCACTTTTCGCACTTGTGTTAGTGTTGAAAAACAACTTTTCGCACTTGTGTTAGTTTTGAAAAACTACTTTTCGCACTTGTGTTAGTGTTGAAAAACCACTTTTCGCACTTGTGTTGGTGCAGGAAACCACTCTTGCACTTGTATTAGTGTGGAAAAAACACTTTTTGCACTTGTGATAGTGTTGAAAAACCACTTTTCGCACTTGTGTTAATGTTGAAAAACCACTTTTCGCACTTGTGTTGGTGCAGGAAACTACTTTTGCAATTGTATTAGTGTGGAAAAACCACTTTTCGCACTTGTGTTAGTGTTGAAAAACCACTTTTTGCACTTGTGTTAGTGTTGAAAAACCACTTTTCGCACTTGTGTTGGTGCAGGAGACCACTTTTGCACTTGTATTAGTGTGGAAAAAACACTTTTTGCACTTGTGATAGTGTTGAAAAACCACTTTTCGCACTTGTGTTAATGTTGAAAAACCACTTTTCGCACTTGTGTTGGTGCAGGAAACCACTTTTGCCCTTGTATTAGTGTGGAAAACCACTTTTCGCACTTGTGTTAGTGTTGAAAAACCACTTTTTGCACTTGTGTTAGTGTTGAAAAACCACTTTTCGCACTTGTGTTGGTGCAGGAAAGCACTTTTGCACTTGTATTAGTGTGGAAAAATCACTTTTCACTCTTGTGTTGGTGCAGGAAACCACTTTTGCACTTATATTAGTGTGGAAAAACCACTTTTTGCACTTGTGATAGTGTTGAAAAACCACTTTTCGCACTTGTGTTAGTGTTGAAAAACCACTTTTCGCACTTGTGTTGGTGCAGGAAACCACTTTTGCACTTGTATTAGTGTGGAAAAAACACTTTTTGCACTTGTGATAGTGTTGAAAAACCACTTTTCGCACTTATGTTAATGTTGAAAAACCACTTTTCGCACTTGTGTTGGTGCAGGAAACTACTTTTGCACTTGTATTAGTGTGGAAAAACCACTTTTCGCACTTGTGTTAGTGTTGAAAAACCACTTTTTGCACTTGTGTTAGTGTTGAAAAACCACTTTTCGCATTTGTGTTGGTGCAGGAAACCACTTTTGCACTTGTATTAGTGTGGAAAAAACACTTTTTGCACTTGTGATAGTGTTGAAAAACCACTTTTCGCACTTGTGTTAGTGTTGAAAAATCACTTTTCGCACTTGTGTTGGTGCAGGAAACCACTTTTGCACTTGTATTAGTGTGGAAAAACCACTTTTCGCACTTGTGTTAGTGTTGAAAAACCACTTTTCGCACTTGTGTTAGTGTTGAAAAACCACTTTTCGGAATTGTGTTACTGTTGAAAAACCACTTTTCGCACTTGTGTTAGTGTTGAAAAACCACTTTTTGCACTTGTGTTGGTGCAGGAGACCACTTTTGCACTTGTATTAGTGTGGAAAAAACACTTTTTGCACTTGTGATAGTGTTGAAAAACCACTTTTCGCACTTGTGTTAATGTTGAAAAACCACTTTTCGCACTTGTGTTGGTGCAGGAAACTACTTTTGCAATTGTATTAGTGTGGAAAAACCACTTTTCGCACTTGTGTTAGTGTTGAAAAACCACTTTTTGCACTTGTGTTAGTGTTGAAAAACCACTTTTCGCACTTGTGTTGGTGCAGGAGACCACTTTTGCACTTGTATTAGTGTGGAAAAAACACTTTTTGCACTTGTGATAGTGTTGAAAAACCACTTTTCGCACTTGTGTTAATGTTGAAAAACCACTTTTCGCACTTGTGTTAGTGTTGAAAAACCACTTTTCGCACTTGTGTTAATGTTGAAAAACCACTTTTCGCACTTGTGTTGGTGCAGGAAACCACTTTTGCCCTTGTATTAGTGTGGAAAACCACTTTTCGCACTTGTGTTAGTGTTGAAAAACCACTTTTTGCACTTGTGTTAGTGTTGAAAAACCACTTTTCGCACTTGTGTTGGTGCAGGAAAGCACTTTTGCACTTGTATTAGTGTGGAAAAATCACTTTTCACTCTTGTGTTGGTGCAGGAAACCACTTTTGCACTTATATTAGTGTGGAAAAACCACTTTTTGCACTTGTGATAGTGTTGAAAAACCACTTTTCGCACTTGTGTTAGTGTTGAAAAACCACTTTTCGCACTTGTGTTGGTGCAGGAAACCACTTTTGCACTTGTATTAGTGTGGAAAAAACACTTTTTGCACTTGTGATAGTGTTGAAAAACCACTTTTCGCACTTATGTTAATGTTGAAAAACCACTTTTCGCACTTGTGTTGGTGCAGGAAACTACTTTTGCACTTGTATTAGTGTGGAAAAACCACTTTTCGCACTTGTGTTAGTGTTGAAAAACCACTTTTTGCACTTGTGTTAGTGTTGAAAAACCACTTTTCGCACTTGTGTTGGTGCAGGAAACCACTTTTGCACTTGTATTAGTGTGGAAAAAACACTTTTTGCACTTGTGATAGTGTTGAAAAACCACTTTTCGCACTTGTGTTAGTGTTGAAAAATCACTTTTCGCACTTGTGTTGGTGCAGGAAACCACTTTTGCACTTGTATTAGTGTGGAAAAACCACTTTTCGCACTTGTGTTAGTGTTGAAAAACCACTTTTCGCACTTGTGTTAGTGTTGAAAAACCACTTTTCGGAATTGTGTTACTGTTGAAAAACCACATTTTGCACTTGTGTTGGTGCAGGAAACCACTTTTGCACTTGTATTAGTGTGGCAAAAACACTTTTTGCACTTGTGATAGTGTTGAAAAACCACTTTTTGCACTTGTGTTAATGTTGAAAAACCACTTTTCGCACTTGTGTTGGTGCAGGAAACCACTTTTGCACTTGTATTAGTATGGAAAAACCACTTTTCGCACTTGTGTTAGTGTTGAAAAACCACTTTTTGCACTTGTGTTAGTGTTGAAAAACCACTTTTCGCACTTGTGTTGGTGCAGGAAACCACTTTTGCACTTGTATTAGTGTGGAAAAACCACTTTTCGCACTTGTGTTAGTGTTGAAAAACCACTTTTCGCACTTGTGTTGGTGCAGGAAACCACTTTTGCACTTGTATTAGTGTGGAAAAAACACTTTTTGCACTTCTGATAGTGTTGAAAAACCACTTTTCGCACTTGTGTTAGTGTTGAAAAACCACTTTTCGCACTTGTGTTGGTGCAGGAAGCCACTTTTGCACTTGTAGTAGTGTGGAAAAACCACTTTTCGCACTTGTGTTAGTGTTGAAAAACCACTTTTCGCACTTGTGTTAGTGTTGAAAAACCACTTCTCGCACTTGTGTTGGTGCAGGAAACCACTTTTGCACTTGTATTAGTGTGGAAAAAACACTTTTTGCACTTGTGATAGTGTTGAAAAACCACTTTTCGCACTTGTGTTAGTGTTGAAAAACCACTTTTCGCACTTGTGTTGGTGCAGGAAACCACTTTTGCACTTGTATTAGTGTGGAAAAAACACTTTTTGCACTTGTGATAGTGTTGAAAAACCACTTTTCGCACTTGTGTTAGTGTTGAAAAACCACTTTTCGCACTTGTGTTGGTGCAGGAAACCACTTTTGCACTTGTATTAGTATGGACAAACCACTTTTCGCACTTGTGTTAGTGTTGAAAAACCACTTTTTGCACTTGTGTTAGTGTTGAAAAACCACTTTTCGCACTTGTGTTGGTGAAGGAAACAACTTTTGCACTTGTATTAGTGTGGAAAAACCACTTTTCGAACTTGTGTTAGTGTTGAAAAACCACTTTTCGCACTTGTGTTGGTGCAGGAAACCACTTTTGCACTTGTATTAGTGTGGAAAAAACACTTTTTGCACTTGTGATAGTGTTGAAAAACCACTTTTCGCACTTGTGTTAGTGTTGAAAAATCACTTTTCGCACTTGTGTTGGTGCAGGAAACCACTTTTGCACTTGTATTAGTGTGGAAAAAACACTTTTTGCACTTCTGATAGTGTTGAAAAACCACTTTTCGCACTTGTGTTAGTGTTGAAAAACCACTTTTCGCACTTGTGTTGGTGCAGGAAACCACTTTTGCACTTGTAGTAGTGTGGAAAAACCACTTTTCGCACTTGTGTTAGTGTTGAAAAACCACTTTTCGCACTTGTGTTAGTGTTGAAAAACCACTTCTCGCACTTGTGTTGGTGCAGGAAACCACTTTTGCACTTGTATTAGTGTGGAAAAAACACTTTTTGCACTTGTGATAGTGTTGAAAAAACACTTTTCGCACTTGTGTTAGTGTTGAAAAACCACTTTTCGCACTTGTGTTGGTGCAGGAAACCACTTTTGCACTTGTATTAGTGTGGAAAAAACACTTTTTGCACTTGTGATAGTGTTGAAAAACCACTTTTCGCAGTTGTGTTAATGTTGAAAAACCACTTTTCGCACTTGTGTTGGTGCAGGAAACCACTTTTGCACTTGTATTAGTGTGGAAAAACCACTTTTCGCACTTGTGTAGTGTGGAAAAAACACTTTTTGCACTTGTGGTAGTGTTGAAAAACCACTTTTTGCACTTGTGTTAGTGTTGAAAAACCACTTTTCGCACTTGTGTTGGTGCAGGAAACCACTTTTGCACTTGTATTAGTGTGGAAAAAACACTTTTTGCACTTGTGATAGTGTTGAAAAACCACTTTTCGCACTTGTGTTAATGTTGAAAAACCACTTTTCGCACTTGTGTTGGTGCAGGAAACCACTTTTGCACTTGTATTAGTGTGGAAAAAACACTTTTTGCACTTGTGTTAGTGTTGAAAAAACACTTTTTGCACTTGTGTTAGTGTTGAAAAACCACTTTTCGCACTTGTGTTGGTGCAGGAAACCACTTTTGCACTTGTATTAGTGTGGAAAAAACACTTTTTGCACTTGTGATAGTGTTGAAAAACCACTTTTCGCACTTGTATTAGTGTTGAAAAATCACTTTTCGCACTTGTGTTGGTGCAGGAAACCACTTTTGCACTTGTATTAGTGTGGAAAAACCACTTTTCGCACTTGTGTTAGTGTTGAAAAACCACTTTTCGCACTTGTGTTAGTGTTGAAAAACCACTTTTCGCACTTGTGTTGGTGCAGGAAACCACTCTTGCACTTGTATTAGTGTGGAAAAAACACTTTTTGCACTTGTGATAGTGTTGAAAAACCACTTTTCGCACTTGTGTTAATGTTGAAAAACCACTTTTCGCACTTGTGTTGGTGCAGGAAACCACTTTTGCACTTGTATTAGTATGGAAAAACCACTTTTCGCACTTGTGTTAGTGTTGAAAAACCACTTTTTGCACTTGTGTTAGTGTTGAAAAACCACTTTTCGCACTTGTGTTGGTGCAGGAAACCACTTTTGCACTTGTATTAGTGTGGAAAAACCACTTTTCGCACTTGTGTTAGTGTTGAAAAATCACTTTTCGCACTTGTGTTGGTGCAGGAAACCACTTTTGCACTTGTATTAGTGTGGAAAAAACACTTTTTGCACTTCTGATAGTGTTGAAAAACCACTTTTCGCACTTGTGTTAGTGTTGAAAAACCACTTTTCGCACTTGTGTTGGTGCAGGAAACCACTTTTGCACTTGTAGTAGTGTGGAAAAACCACTTTTCGCACTTGTGTTAGTGTTGAAAAACCACTTTTCGCACTTGTGTTAGTGTTGAAAAACCACTTTTCGCACTTGTGTTGGTGCAGGAAACCACTTTTGCACTTGTATTAGTGTGGAAAAAACACTTTTTGCACTTGTGATAGTGTTGAAAAACCACTTTTCGCACTTGTGTTAGTGTTGAAAAACCACTTTTCGCACTTGTGTTGGTGCAGGAAACCACTTTTGCACTTGTATTAGTGTGGAAAAAACACTTTTTGCACTTGTGATAGTGTTGAAAAACCACTTTTCGCACTTGTGTTAGTGTTGAAAAACCACTTTTCGCACTTGTGTTGGTGCAGGAAACCACTTTTGCACTTGTATTAGTATGGACAAACCACTTTTCGCACTTGTGTTAGTGTTGAAAAACCACTTTTTGCACTTGTGTTAGTGTTGAAAAACCACTTTTCGCACTTGTGTTGGTGAAGGAAACAACTTTTGCACTTGTATTAGTGTGGAAAAACCACTTTTCGAACTTGTGTTAGTGTTGAAAAACCACTTTTCGCACTTGTGTTGGTGCAGGAAACCACTTTTGCACTTGTATTAGTGTGGAAAAAACACTTTTTGCACTTGTGATAGTGTTGAAAAACCACTTTTCGCACTTGTGTTAGTGTTGAAAAATCACTTTTCGCACTTGTGTTGGTGCAGGAAACCACTTTTGCACTTGTATTAGTGTGGAAAAAACACTTTTTGCACTTCTGATAGTGTTGAAAAACCACTTTTCGCACTTGTGTTAGTGTTGAAAAACCACTTTTCGCACTTGTGTTGGTGCAGGAAACCACTTTTGCACTTGTAGTAGTGTGGAAAAACCACTTTTCGCACTTGTGTTAGTGTTGAAAAACCACTTTTCGCACTTGTGTTAGTGTTGAAAAACCACTCCTCGCACTTGTGTTGGTGCAGGAAACCACTTTTGCACTTGTATTAGTGTGGAAAAAACACTTTTTGCACTTGTGATAGTGTTGAAAAACCACTTTTCGCACTTGTGTTAGTGTTGAAAAACCACTTTTCGCACTTGTGTTGGTGCAGGAAACCACTTTTGCACTTGTATTAGTGTGGAAAAAACACTTTTTGCACTTGTGATAGTGTTGAAAAACCACTTTTCGCAGTTGTGTTAATGTTGAAAAACCACTTTTCGCACTTGTGTTGGTGCAGGAAACCACTTTTGCACTTGTATTAGTGTGGAAAAACCACTTTTCGCACTTGTGTAGTGTGGAAAAAACACTTTTTGCACTTGTGGTAGTGTTGAAAAACCACTTTTTGCACTTGTGTTAGTGTTGAAAAACCACTTTTCGCACTTGTGTTGGTGCAGGAAACCACTTTTGCACTTGTATTAGTGTGGAAAAAACACTTTTTGCACTTGTGATAGTGTTGAAAAACCACTTTTCGCACTTGTGTTAATGTTGAAAAACCACTTTTCGCACTTGTGTTGGTGCAGGAAACCACTTTTGCACTTGTATTAGTGTGGAAAAAACACTTTTTGCACTTGTGTTAGTGTTGAAAAAACACTTTTTGCACTTGTGTTAGTGTTGAAAAACCACTTTTCGCACTTGTGTTGGTGCAGGAAACCACTTTTGCACTTGTATTAGTGTGGAAAAAACACTTTTTGCACTTGTGATAGTGTTGAAAAACCACTTTTCGCACTTGTATTAGTGTTGAAAAATCACTTTTCGCACTTGTGTTGGTGCAGGAAACCACTTTTGCACTTGTATTAGTGTGGAAAAACCACTTTTCGCACTTGTGTTAGTGTTGAAAAACCACTTTTCGCACTTGTGTTAGTGTTGAAAAACCACTTTTCGCACTTGTGTTGGTGCAGGAAACCACTCTTGCACTTGTATTAGTGTGGAAAAAACACTTTTTGCACTTGTGATAGTGTTGAAAAACCACTTTTCGCACTTGTGTTAATGTTGAAAAACCACTTTTCGCACTTGTGTTGGTGCAGGAAACTACTTTTGCACTTGTATTAGTGTGGAAAAACCACTTTTCGCACTTGTGTTAGTGTTGAAAAACCACTTTTTGCACTTGTGTTAGTGTTGAAAAACCACTTTTCGCACTTGTGTTGGTGCAGGAGACCACTTTTGCACTTGTATTAGTGTGGAAAAAACACTTTTTGCACTTGTGATAGTGTTGAAAAACCACTTTTCGCACTTGTGTTAATGTTGAAAAACCACTTTTCGCACTTGTGTTGGTGCAGGAAACCACTTTTGCCCTTGTATTAGTGTGGAAAACCACTTTTCGCACTTGTGTTAGTGTTGAAAAACCACTTTTTGCACTTGTGTTAGTGTTGAAAAACCACTTTTCGCACTTGTGTTGGTGCAGGAAAGCACTTTTGCACTTGTATTAGTGTGGAAAAATCACTTTTCACTCTTGTGTTGGTGCAGGAAACCACTTTTGCACTTATATTAGTGTGGAAAAACCACTTTTTGCACTTGTGATAGTGTTGAAAAACCACTTTTCGCACTTGTGTTAGTGTTGAAAAACCACTTTTCGCACTTGTGTTGGTGCAGGAAACCACTTTTGCACTTGTATTAGTGTGGAAAAAACACTTTTTGCACTTGTGATAGTGTTGAAAAACCACTTTTCGCACTTATGTTAATGTTGAAAAACCACTTTTCGCACTTGTGTTGGTGCAGGAAACTACTTTTGCACTTGTATTAGTGTGGAAAAACCACTTTTCGCACTTGTGTTAGTGTTGAAAAACCACTTTTTGCACTTGTGTTAGTGTTGAAAAACCACTTTTCGCACTTGTGTTGGTGCAGGAAACCACTTTTGCACTTGTATTAGTGTGGAAAAAACACTTTTTGCACTTGTGATAGTGTTGAAAAACCACTTTTCGCACTTGTGTTGGTGCAGGAAACCACTTTTGCACTTGTATTAGTGTGGAAAAACCACTTTTCGCACTTGTGTTAGTGTTGAAAAACCACTTTTCGCACTTGTGTTAGTGTTGAAAAACCACTTTTCGGAATTGTGTTACTGTTGAAAAACCACATTTTGCACTTGTGTTGGTGCAGGAAACCACTTTTGCACTTTTATTAGTGTGGCAAAAACACTTTTTGCACTTGTGATAGTGTTGAAAAACCACTTTTCGCACTTGTGTTAATGTTGAAAAACCACTTTTCGCACTTGTGTTGGTGCAGGAAACCACTTTTGCACTTGTATTAGTATGGAAAAACCACTTTTCGCACTTGTGTTAGTGTTGAAAAACCACTTTTTGCACTTGTGTTAGTGTTGAAAAACCACTTTTCGCACTTGTGTTGGTGCAGGAAACCACTTTTGCACTTGTATTAGTGTGGAAAAACCACTTTTCGCACTTGTGTTAGTGTTGAAAAACCACTTTTCGCACTTGTGTTGGTGCAGGAAACCACTTTTGCACTTGTATTAGTGTGGAAAAAACACTTTTTGCACTTCTGATAGTGTTGAAAAACCACTTTTCGCACTTGTGTTAGTGTTGAAAAACCACTTTTCGCACTTGTGTTGGTGCAGGAAACCACTTTTGCACTTATAGTAGTGTGGAAAAACCACTTTTCGCACTTGTGTTAGTGTTGAAAAACCACTTTTCGCACTTGTGTTAGTGTTGAAAAACCACTTCTCGCACTTGTGTTGGTGCAGGAAACCACTTTTGCACTTGTATTAGTGTGGAAAAAACACTTTTTGCACTTGTGATAGTGTTGAAAAACCACTTTTCGCACTTGTGTTAGTGTTGAAAAACCACTTTTCGCACTTGTGTTGGTGCAGGAAACCACTTTTGCACTTGTATTAGTGTGGAAAAAACACTTTTTGCACTTGTGATAGTGTTGAAAAACCACTTTTCGCACTTGTGTTAGTGTTGAAAAACCACTTTTCGCACTTGTGTTGGTGCAGGAAACCACTTTTGCACTTGTATTAGTATGGACAAACCACTTTTCGCACTTGTGTTAGTGTTGAAAAACCACTTTTTGCACTTGTGTTAGTGTTGAAAAACCACTTTTCGCACTTGTGTTGGTGCAGGAAACAACTTTTGCACTTGTATTAGTGTGGAAAAACCACTTTTCGAACTTGTGTTAGTGTTGAAAAACCACTTTTCGCACTTGTGTTGGTGCAGGAAACCACTTTTGCACTTGTATTAGTGTGGAAAAAACACTTTTTGCACTTGTGATAGTGTTGAAAAACCACTTTTCGCACTTGTGTTAGTGTTGAAAAATCACTTTTCGCACTTGTGTTGGTGCAGGAAACCACTTTTGCACTTGTATTAGTGTGGAAAAAACACTTTTTGCACTTCTGATAGTGTTGAAAAACCACTTTTCGCACTTGTGTTAGTGTTGAAAAACCACTTTTCGCACTTGTGTTGGTGCAGGAAACCACTTTTGCACTTGTAGTAGTGTGGAAAAACCACTTTTCGCACTTGTGTTAGTGTTGAAAAACCACTTTTCGCACTTGTGTTAGTGTTGAAAAACCACTTCTCGCACTTGTGTTGGTGCAGGAAACCACTTTTGCACTTGTATTAGTGTGGAAAAAACACTTTTTGCACTTGTGATAGTGTTGAAAAACCACTTTTCGCACTTGTGTTAGTGTTGAAAAACCACTTTTCGCACTTGTGTTGGTGCAGGAAACCACTTTTGCACTTGTATTAGTGTGGAAAAAACACTTTTTGCACTTGTGATAGTGTTGAAAAACCACTTTTCGCAGTTGTGTTAATGTTGAAAAACCACTTTTCGCACTTGTGTTGGTGCAGGAAACCACTTTTGCACTTGTATTAGTGTGGAAAAACCACTTTTCGCACTTGTGTAGTGTGGAAAAAACACTTTTTGCACTTGTGGTAGTGTTGAAAAACCACTTTTTGCACTTGTGTTAGTGTTGAAAAACCACTTTTCGCACTTGTGTTGGTGCAGGAAACCACTTTTGCACTTGTATTAGTGTGGAAAAAACACTTTTTGCACTTGTGATAGTGTTGAAAAACCACTTTTCGCACTTGTGTTAATGTTGAAAAACCACTTTTCGCACTTGTGTTGGTGCAGGAAACCACTTTTGCACTTGTATTAGTGTGGAAAAAACACTTTTTGCACTTGTGTTAGTGTTGAAAAAACACTTTTTGCACTTGTGTTAGTGTTGAAAAACCACTTTTCGCACTTGTGTTGGTGCAGGAAACCACTTTTGCACTTGTATTAGTGTGGAAAAAACACTTTTTGCACTTGTGATAGTGTTGAAAAACCACTTTTCGCACTTGTATTAGTGTTGAAAAATCACTTTTCGCACTTGTGTTGGTGCAGGAAACCACTTTTGCACTTGTATTAGTGTGGAAAAACCACTTTTCGCACTTGTGTTAGTGTTGAAAAACCACTTTTCGCACTTGTGTTAGTGTTGAAAAACCACTTTTCGCACTTGTGTTGGTGCAGGAAACCACTCTTGCACTTGTATTAGTGTGGAAAAAACACTTTTTGCACTTGTGATAGTGTTGAAAAACCACTTTTCGCACTTGTGTTAATGTTGAAAAACCACTTTTCGCACTTGTGTTGGTGCAGGAAACTACTTTTGCACTTGTATTAGTGTGGAAAAACCACTTTTCGCACTTGTGTTAGTGTTGAAAAACCACTTTTTGCACTTGTGTTAGTGTTGAAAAACCACTTTTCGCACTTGTGTTGGTGCAGGAGACCACTTTTGCACTTGTATTAGTGTGGAAAAAACACTTTTTGCACTTGTGATAGTGTTGAAAAACCACTTTTCGCACTTGTGTTAATGTTGAAAAACCACTTTTCGCACTTGTGTTGGTGCAGGAAACCACTTTTGCCCTTGTATTAGTGTGGAAAACCACTTTTCGCACTTGTGTTAGTGTTGAAAAACCACTTTTTGCACTTGTGTTAGTGTTGAAAAACCACTTTTCGCACTTGTGTTGGTGCAGGAAAGCACTTTTGCACTTGTATTAGTGTGGAAAAATCACTTTTCACTCTTGTGTTGGTGCAGGAAACCACTTTTGCACTTATATTAGTGTGGAAAAACCACTTTTTGCACTTGTGATAGTGTTGAAAAACCACTTTTCGCACTTGTGTTAGTGTTGAAAAACCACTTTTCGCACTTGTGTTGGTGCAGGAAACCACTTTTGCACTTGTATTAGTGTGGAAAAAACACTTTTTGCACTTGTGATAGTGTTGAAAAACCACTTTTCGCACTTATGTTAATGTTGAAAAACCACTTTTCGCACTTGTGTTGGTGCAGGAAACTACTTTTGCACTTGTATTAGTGTGGAAAAACCACTTTTCGCACTTGTGTTAGTGTTGAAAAACCACTTTTTGCACTTGTGTTAGTGTTGAAAAACCACTTTTCGCACTTGTGTTGGTGCAGGAAACCACTTTTGCACTTGTATTAGTGTGGAAAAAACACTTTTTGCACTTGTGATAGTGTTGAAAAACCACTTTTCGCACTTGTGTTGGTGCAGGAAACCACTTTTGCACTTGTATTAGTGTGGAAAAACCACTTTTCGCACTTGTGTTAGTGTTGAAAAACCACTTTTCGCACTTGTGTTAGTGTTGAAAAACCACTTTTCGGAATTGTGTTACTGTTGAAAAACCACATTTTGCACTTGTGTTGGTGCAGGAAACCACTTTTGCACTTTTATTAGTGTGGCAAAAACACTTTTTGCACTTGTGATAGTGTTGAAAAACCACTTTTCGCACTTGTGTTAATGTTGAAAAACCACTTTTCGCACTTGTGTTGGTGCAGGAAACCACTTTTGCACTTGTATTAGTATGGAAAAACCACTTTTCGCACTTGTGTTAGTGTTGAAAAACCACTTTTTGCACTTGTGTTAGTGTTGAAAAACCACTTTTCGCACTTGTGTTGGTGCAGGAAACCACTTTTGCACTTGTATTAGTGTGGAAAAACCACTTTTCGCACTTGTGTTAGTGTTGAAAAACCACTTTTCGCACTTGTGTTGGTGCAGGAAACCACTTTTGCACTTGTATTAGTGTGGAAAAAACACTTTTTGCACTTCTGAAAGTGTTGAAAAACCACTTTTCGCACTTGTGTTAGTGTTGAAAAACCACTTTTCGCACTTGTGTTGGTGCAGGAAACCACTTTTGCACTTGTAGTAGTGTGGAAAAACCACTTTTCGCACTTGTGTTAGTGTTGAAAAACCACTTTTCGCACTTGTGTTAGTGTTGAAAAACCACTGCTCGCACTTGTGTTGGTGCAGGAAACCACTTTTGCACTTGTATTAGTGTGGAAAAAACACTTTTTGCACTTGTGATAGTGTTGAAAAACCACTTTTCGCACTTGTGTTAGTGTTGAAAAACCACTTTTCGCACTTGTGTTGGTGCAGGAAACCACTTTTGCACTTGTATTAGTGTGGAAAAAACACTTTTTGCACTTGTGATAGTGTTGAAAAACCACTTTTCGCACTTGTGTTAGTGTTGAAAAACCACTTTTCGCACTTGTGTTGGTGCAGGAAACCACTTTTGCACTTGTATTAGTATGGACAAACCACTTTTCGCACTTGTGTTAGTGTTGAAAAACCACTTTTTGCACTTGTGTTAGTGTTGAAAAACCACTTTTCGCACTTGTGTTGGTGCAGGAAACAACTTTTGCACTTGTATTAGTGTGGAAAAACCACTTTTCGAACTTGTGTTAGTGTTGAAAAACCACTTTTCGCACTTGTGTTGGTGCAGGAAACCACTTTTGCACTTGTATTAGTGTGGAAAAAACACTTTTTGCACTTGTGATAGTGTTGAAAAACCACTTTTCGCACTTGTGTTAGTGTTGAAAAATCACTTTTCGCACTTGTGTTGGTGCAGGAAACCACTTTTGCACTTGTATTAGTGTGGAAAAAACACTTTTTGCACTTCTGATAGTGTTGAAAAACCACTTTTCGCACTTGTGTTAGTGTTGAAAAACCACTTTTCGCACTTGTGTTGGTGCAGGAAACCACTTTTGCACTTGTAGTAGTGTGGGAAAAACCACTTTTCGCACTTGTGTTAGTGTTGAAAAACCACTTTTCGCACTTGTGTTAGTGTTGAAAAACCACTTCTCGCACTTGTGTTGGTGCAGGAAACCACTTTTGCACTTGTATTAGTGTGGAAAAAACACTTTTTGCACTTGTGATAGTGTTGAAAAACCACTTTTCGCACTTGTGTTAGTGTTGAAAAACCACTTTTCGCACTTGTGTTGGTGCAGGAAACCACTTTTGCACTTGTATTAGTGTGGAAAAAACACTTTTTGCACTTGTGATAGTGTTGAAAAACCACTTTTCGCACTTGTGTTAATGTTGAAAAACCACTTTTCGCACTTGTGTTGGTGCAGGAAACCACTTTTGCACTTGTATTAGTGTGGAAAAACCACTTTTCGCACTTGTGTAGTGTGGAAAAAACACTTTTTGCACTTGTGGTAGTGTTGAAAAACCACTTTTTGCACTTGTGTTAGTGTTGAAAAACCACTTTTCGCACTTGTGTTGGTGCAGGAAACCACTTTTGCACTTGTATTAGTGTGGAAAAAACACTTTTTGCACTTGTGATAGTGTTGAAAAACCACTTTTCGCACTTGTGTTAATGTTGAAAAACCACTTTTCGCACTTGTGTTGGTGCAGGAAACACTTTTGCACTTGTATTAGTGTGGAAAAAACACTTTTTGCACTTGTGTTAGTGTTGAAAAAAACACTTTTTGCACTTTAGTTAGTGTTGGAAAACCACTTTTCGCACTTGTGTTGGTGCAGGAAACCACTTTTGCACTTGTATTAGTGTGGAAAAAAACACTTTTTGCACTTGTGATAGTGTTGAAAAACCACTTTTCGCACTTGTATTAGTGTTTGAAAAATCACTTTTCGCACTTGTGTTGGTGCAGGAAACCACTTTTGCACTTGTATTAGTGTGGAAAAACCACTTTTCGCACTTGTGTTAGTGTTGAAAAACCACTTTTCGCACTTGTGTTAGTGTTGAAAAACCACTTTTTCGCACTTGTGTTGGTGCAGGAAACCACTTTTGCACTTGTATTAGTGTGGAAAAAACACTTTTTGCACTTGTGATAGTGTTGAAAAACCACTTTTCGCACTTGTGTTAATGTTGAAAAACCACTTTTCGCACTTGTGTTGGTGCAGGAAACCACTTTTGCACTTGTATTAGTGTGGAAAAACCACTTTTCGCACTTGTGTTAATGTTGAAAAACCAGTTTTTGCACTTGTGTTAGTGTTGAAAAACCACTTTTCGCACTTGTGTTGGTGCAGGAAACCACTTTTGCACTTGTATTAGTGTGGAAAAAACACTTTTTGCACTTGTGATAGTGTTGAAAAACCACTTTTCGCACTTGTGTTAGTGTTGAAAAATCACTTTTCGCACATGTGTTGGTGCAGGAAACCACTTTTGCACTTGTATTAGTGTGGAAAAACCACTTTTCGCACTTGTGTAGTGTTGAAAAGCCACTTTTTGCACTTGTGTTAGTGTTGAAAAACCACTTTTCGCACTTGTGTTAATGTTGAAAAACCACTTTTTGCACTTGTGTTGGTGCAGGAAACCACTTTTGCACTTGTATTAGTGTGGAAAAAACACTTTTTGCACTTGTGATAGTGTTGATAAACCACTTTTCGCACTTGTGTTAATGTTGAAAAACCACATTTCGCACTTGTGTTGGTGCAGGAAACCACTTTTGCACTTGTATTAGTGTGGAAAAACCACTTTTCGCACTTGTGTTAGTGTTGAAAAACCACTTTTCGCACTTGTGTTAGTGTTGAAAAACTACTTTTCGCACTTGTTTTAGTGTTGAAAAACCACTTTTCGCACTTGTGTTGGTGCAGGAAACCACTTTTGCACTTGTATAGTGTGGAAAAACCACTTTTCGCACTTGTGTTAGTGTTGAAAAACCAATTTTCGCACTTGTGTTGGTGCAGGAAACCACTTTTGCACTTGTAGTAGCGTGGAAAAACCACTTTTTGCACTTGTGATAGTGTTGAAAACCACTTTTCGCACTTGTGTTAGTGTTGAAAAACCACTTTTCGCACTTGTGTTGGTGCAGGAAACCACTTTTGCACTTGTAGTAGTGTGGAAAAACCACTTTTCGAACTTGTGTTAGTGTTGAAAAACCACTTTTCGCACTTGTGTTAGTGTTGAAAAACCACTCCTCGCACTTGTGTTGGTGCAGGAAACCACTTTTGCACTTGTATTAGTGTGGAAAAAACACTTTTTGCACTTGTGATAGTGTTGAAAAACACTTTTTGCACTTGTGTTAGTGTTGAAAAACCACTTTTCGCACTTGTGTTGGTGCAGGAAACCACTTTTGCACTTGTATTAGTGTGGAAAAAACACTTTTTGCACTTGTGATAGTGTTGAAAAACCACTTTTCGCACTTGTGTTAATGTTGAAAAACCACTTTTCGCACTTGTGTTGGTGCAGGAAACCACTTTTGCACTTGTATTAGTGTGGAAAAACCACTTTTTGCACTTGTGTAGTGTGGAAAAAACACTTTTTGCACTTGTGATAGTGTTGAAAAACCACTTTTCGCACTTGTGTTAGTGTTGAAAAACCACTTTTCGCACTTGTCTTAGTGTGGAAAAAACACTTTTTGCACTTGTGATAGTGTTGAAAAACCACTTTTCGCACTTGTGTTAATGTTGAAAAACCACTTTTCGCACTTGTGTTGGTGCAGGAAACTACTTTTGCACTTGTATTAGTGTGGAAAAACCACTTTTCGCACTTGTGTTAGTGTTGAAAAACCACTTTTTGCACTTGTGTTAGTGTTGAAAAACCACTTTTCGCACTTGTGTTGGTGCAGGAAACCACTTTTGCACTTGTATTAGTGTGGAAAAAACACTTTTTGCACTTGTGATAGTGTTGAAAAACCACTTTTCGCACTTGTGTTAGTGTTGAAAAATCATTTTTCGCACTTGTGTTGGTGCAGGAAACCACTTTTGCACTTGTATTAGTGTGGAAAAACCACTTTTCGCACTTGTGTTAGTGTTGAAAAACCACTTTTCGCACTTGTGTTAGTGTTGAAAAACCACTTTTCGGAATTGTGTTACTGTTGAAAAACCACTTTTCGCACTTGTGTTGGTGCAGGAAACCACTTTTGCACTTGTATTAGTGTGGAAAAACCACTTTTCGCACTTGTGTTAGTGTTGAAAAACCACTTTTTGCACTTGTGTTAGTGTTGAAAAACCACTTTTCGCACTTGTGTTGGTGCAGGAAACCACTTTTGCACTTGTATTAGTGTGGAAAAAACACTTTTTGCACTTGTGGTAGTGTTGAAAAACCACTTTTCGCACTTGTATTAGTGTTGAAAAATCACTTTTCGCACTTGTGTTGGTGCAGGAAACCACTTTTGCACTTGTATTAGTGTGGAAAAACCACTTTTCGCACTTGTGTTAGTGTTGAAAAACCACTTTTCGCACTTGTGTTAGTGTTGAAAAACCACTTTTCGGAATTGTGTTAGTGTTGAAAAACCACTTTTCGCACTTGTGTTAGTGTTGAAAAACCACTTTTCGCACTTGTGTTGGTGCAGGAAACCACTTTTGCACTTGTATTAGTGTGGAAAAAACACTTTTTGCACTTGTGATAGTGTTGAAAAACCAATTTTCGCACTTGTGTTAGTGTTGAAAAACCACTTTTCGCACTTGTGTTGGTGCAGGAAACCACTTTTGCACTTGTATTAGTATGGACAAACCACTTTTCGCACTTGTGTTAGTGTTGAAAAACCACTTTTTGCACTTGTGTTAGTGTTGAAAAACCACTTTTCGCACTTGTGTTGGTGCAGGAAACAACTTTTGCACTTGTATTAGTGTGGAAAAACCACTTTTCGAACTTGTGTTAGTGTTGAAAAACCACTTTTCGCACTTGTGTTGGTGCAGGAAACCACTTTTGCACTTGTATTAGTGTGGAAAAAACACTTTTTGCACTTGTGATAGTGTTGAAAAACCACTTTTCGCACTTGTGTTAGTGTTGAAAAATCACTTTTCGCACTTGTGTTGGTGCAGGAAACCACTTTTGCACTTGTATTAGTGTGGAAAAAACACTTTTTGCACTTCTGATAGTGTTGAAAAACCACTTTTCGCACTTGTGTTAGTGTTGAAAAACCACTTTTCGCACTTGTGTTGGTGCAGGAAACCACTTTTGCACCTGTAGTAGTGTGGAAAAACCACTTTTCGCACTTGTGTTAGTGTTGAAAAACCACTTTTCGAACTTGTGTTAGTGTTGAAAAACCACTTTTCACACTTGTGTTGGTGCAGGAAACCACTTTTGCACTTGTATTAGTGTGGAAAAAACACTTTTTGCACTTGTGATAGTGTTGAAAAACCACTTTTCGCACTTGTGTTAGTGTTGAAAAACCACTTTTCGCACTTGTGTTGGTGCAGGAAACCACTTTTGCACTTGTATTAGTGTGGAAAAAAACACTTTTTGCACTTGTGATAGTGTTGAAAAACCACTTTTCGCACTTGTGTTAATGTTGAAAAACCACTTTTCGCACTTGTGTTGGTGCAGGAAACCACTTTTGCACTTGTATTAGTGTGGAAAAACCACTTTTCGCACTTGTGTAGTGTGGAAAAAACACTTTTTGCACTTGTGGTAGTGTTGAAAAACCACTTTTTGCACTTGTGTTAGTGTTGAAAAACCACTTTTCGCACTTGTGTTGGTGCAGGAAACCACTTTTGCACTTGTATTAGTGTGGAAAAACAACTTTTCGCACTTGTGTTAGTGTTGAAAAACCACTTTTCGAACTTGTGTTAGTGTTGAAAAACCACTTTTCACACTTGTGTTGGTGCAGGAAACCACTTTTGCACTTGTATTAGTGTGGAAAAAACACTTTTTGCACTTGTGATAGTGTTGAAAAACCACTTTTCGGAATTGTGTTAGTGTTGAAAAACCACTTTTCGCACTTGTGTTGGTGCAGGAAACCACTTTTGCACTTGTATTAGTGTGGAAAAAACACTTTTTGCACTTGTGATAGTGTTGAAAAACCACTTTTCGCACTTGTGTTAGTGTTGAAAAACCACTTTTCGCACTTGTGTTAGTGTTGAAAAACCACCTTTCGCACTTGTGTTGGTGCAGGAAACCACTTTTGCACTTGTGTTATTGTTGAAAAACCACTTTTCGCACTTGTGTTGGAGCAGGAAATCACTTTTGCACTTGTATTAGTGTGGAAAAAACACTTTTTGCACTTGTGTTAGTGTTGAAAAACCACTTTTGCACTTGTGTTATTGTTGAAAAACCACTTTTCGCACTTGTGTTGGAGCAGGAAATCACTTTTGCACTTGTATTAGTGTGGAAAAAACACTTTTTGCACTTGTATTAGTGTGGAAAAAACACTTTTCGCACTTGTGTTGGTGCAGGAAACCACTTTTGCACTTGTATTAGTATGGACAAACCACTTTTCGCACTTGTGTTAGTGTTGAAAAACCACTTTTTGCACTTGTGTTAGTGTTGAAAAACCACTTTTCGCACTTGTGTTGGTGCAGGAAACAACTTTTGCACTTGTATTAGTGTGGAAAAACCACTTTTCGAACTTGTGTTAGTGTTGAAAAACCACTTTTCGCACTTGTGTTGGTGCAGGAAACCACTTTTGCACTTGTATTAGTGTGGAAAAAACACTTTTTGCACTTGTGATAGTGTTGAAAAACCACTTTTCGCACTTGTGTTAGTGTTGAAAAATCACTTTTCGCACTTGTGTTGGTGCAGGAAACCACTTTTGCACTTGTATTAGTGTGGAAAAAACACTTTTTGCACTTCTGATAGTGTTGAAAAACCACTTTTCGCACTTGTGTTAGTGTTGAAAAACCACTTTTCGCACTTGTGTTGGTGCAGGAAACCACTTTTGCACCTGTAGTAGTGTGGAAAAACCACTTTTCGCACTTGTGTTAGTGTTGAAAAACCACTTTTCGAACTTGTGTTAGTGTTGAAAAACCACTTTTCACACTTGTGTTGGTGCAGGAAACCACTTTTGCACTTGTATTAGTGTGGAAAAAACACTTTTTGCACTTGTGATAGTGTTGAAAAACCACTTTTCGCACTTGTGTTAGTGTTGAAAAACCACTTTTCGCACTTGTGTTGGTGCAGGAAACCACTTTTGCACTTGTATTAGTGTGGAAAAAACACTTTTTGCACTTGTGATAGTGTTGAAAAACCACTTTTCGCACTTGTGTTAATGTTGAAAAACCACTTTTCGCACTTGTGTTGGTGCAGGAAACCACTTTTGCACTTGTATTAGTGTGGAAAAACCACTTTTCGCACTTGTGTAGTGTGGAAAAAACACTTTTTGCACTTGTGGTAGTGTTGAAAAACCACTTTTTGCACTTGTGTTAGTGTTGAAAAACCACTTTTCGCACTTGTGTTGGTGCAGGAAACCACTTTTGCACTTGTATTAGTGTGGAAAAACAACTTTTCGCACTTGTGTTAGTGTTGAAAAACCACTTTTCGAACTTGTGTTAGTGTTGAAAAACCACTTTTCACACTTGTGTTGGTGCAGGAAACCACTTTTGCACTTGTATTAGTGTGGAAAAAACACTTTTTGCACTTGTGATAGTGTTGAAAAACCACTTTTCGGAATTGTGTTAGTGTTGAAAAACCACTTTTCGCACTTGTGTTGGTGCAGGAAACCACTTTTGCACTTGTATTAGTGTGGAAAAAACACTTTTTGCACTTGTGATAGTGTTGAAAAACCACTTTTCGCACTTGTGTTAGTGTTGAAAAACCACTTTTCGCACTTGTGTTAGTGTTGAAAAACCACCTTTCGCACTTGTGTTGGTGCAGGAAACCACTTTTGCACTTGTGTTATTGTTGAAAAACCACTTTTCGCACTTGTGTTGGAGCAGGAAATCACTTTTGCACTTGTATTAGTGTGGAAAAAACACTTTTTGCACTTGTGTTAGTGTTGAAAAACCACTTTTGCACTTGTGTTATTGTTGAAAAACCACTTTTCGCACTTGTGTTGGAGCAGGAAATCACTTTTGCACTTGTATTAGTGTGGAAAAAACACTTTTTGCACTTGTATTAGTGTGGAAAAAACACTTTTCGCCCTTGTGTTAGTGTTGAAAAACCACTTTTCACACTTGCGTTAGTGTTGAAAAACCACTTTTCGCACTTGTGTTGGTGCAGGAAACCACTTTTGTACTTGTATTAGTGTGGAAAAAACACTTTTTGCACTTGTGATAGTGTTGAAAAACCACTTTTCGCACTTGTGTTAGTGTTGAAAAACCACTTTTCGCACTTGTGTTGGTGCAGGAAACCACTTTTGCACTTGTATTAGTGTGGAAAAACCACTTTTTGCACTTGTGATAGTGTTGAAAAACCACTTTTCGCACTTGTGTTAGTGTTGAAAAAACACTTTTCGCACTTGTGTTAGTGTTGAAAAACCACTTATCGCACTTGTGTTGGTGCAGGAAACCACTTTTGCACTTGTATTAGTGTGGAAAAAACACTTTTCGCACTTGTGTTAGTGTTGAAAAACCACTTTTCGCACTTGTGTTAGTGTTGAAAAACCACTTTTCGCACATGTGTTGGTGCAGGAAACCACTTTTGCACTTGTATTAGTGTGGAAAAACCACTTTTCGCACTTGTGTTAGTGTTGAAAAACCACTTTTTGCACTTGTGTTAGTGTTGAAAAACCACTTTTCGCACTTGTGTTGGTGCAGGAAACCACTTTTGCACTTGTATTAGTGTGGAAAAAACACTTTTTGCACTTGTGATAGTGTTGAAAAACCACTTTTCGCACTTGTGTTAGTGTTGAAAAACCACTTTTCGCACTTGTGTTGGTGCAGGAAACCACTTTTGCACTTGTATTAGTGTGGAAAACCACTTTTCGCACATGTCTGAGTGTTGAAAACCCACTTTTCGCACTTGTGTTAGTGTTGAAAAACCACTTTTTGCACTTGTGTTAGTGTTGAAAAACCACTTTTCGCACTTGTGTTGGTGCAGGAAACCACTTTTGCACTTGTATTAGTGTGGAAAAACTACTTTTCGCACTTGTGTTAGTGTTGAAAAACCACTTTTCGCACTTGTGTTAGTGTTGAAAAACCACTTTTCGCACTTGTGTTAGTGTTGAAAAACCACTTTTCGCACTTGTGTTGGTGCAGGAAACCACTTTTGCACTTGTATTAGTGTGCTAAAACCACTTTTCACTCTTGTGTTGGTGCAGGAAACCACTTTTGCACTTGTATTAGTGTGGAAAAAACACTTTTTGCACTTGTGATAGTGTTGATAAACCAATTTTCGCACTTGTGTTAATGTTGAAAAACCACTTTTCGCACTTGTGTTGGTGCAGGAAACCACCTTTGCACTTGTATTAGTGTGGAAAAACCACTTTTCGCACTTGTGTTAGTGTTGAAAAACCACTTTTCGCACTTGTGTTAGTGTTGAAAAACTACTTTTCGCACTTGTGTTAGTGTTGAAAAACCACTTTTTGCACTTGTGTTGTTGCAGGAAACCACTTTTGCACTTGTAATAGTGTGGAAAAACCACTTTTCGCACTTGTGTTAGTGTTGAAAAACCACTTTTCGCACTTGTGTTAGTGTTGAAAAACAACTTTTCGCAGTTGTGTTAGTGTTGAAAAACTACTTTTCGCACTTGTGTTAGTGTTGAAAAACCACTTTTCGCACTTGTGTTGGTGCAGGAAACCACTTTTGCACTTGTATTAGTGTGGAAAAAACACTTTTTGCACTTGTGATAGTGTTGAAAAACCACTTTTCGCACTTGTGTTAATGTTGAAAAACCACTTTTCGCACTTGTGTTGGTGCAGGAAACTACTTTTGCACTTGTATTAGTGTGGAAAAACCACTTTTCGCACTTGTGTTAGTGTTGAAAAGCCACTTTTTGCACTTGTGTTAGTGTTGAAAAACCACTTTTCGCACTTGTGTTGGTGCAGGAAACCACTTTTGCACTTGTATTAGTGTGGAAAAACCACTTTTCACTCTTGTGTTGGTGCAGGAAACCACTTTTGCACTTGTATTAGTGTGGAAAAAACACTTTTTGCACTTGTGATAGTGTTGAAAAACCACTTTTCGTACTTGTGTTAGTGTTGAAAAACCACTTTTCGCACTTGTGTTGGTGCAGGAAACCACTTTTGCACTTGTATTAGTGTGGAAAAAACACTTTTTGCACTTGTGATAGTGTTGAAAAACCACTTTTCGCACTTGTGTTAGTGTTGAAAAATCACTTTTCGCACTTGTGTTGGTGCAGGAAACCACTTTTGCACTTGTATTAGTGTGGAAAAACCACTTTTCGCACTTGTGTTAGTGTTGAAAAACCACTTTTTGCACTTGTGTTAGTGTTGAAAAACCACTTTTCGGAAATGTGTTACTGTTGAAAAACCACTTTTCGCACTTGTGTTGGTGCAGGAAACCACTTTTGCACTTGTATTAGTGTGGCAAAAACACTTTTTGCACTTGTGATAGTGTTGAAAAACCACTTTTCGCACTTGTGTTAATGTTGAAAAACCACTTTTCGCACTTGTGTTGGTGCAGGAAACCACTTTTGCACTTGTATTAGTATGGAAAAACCACTTTCCGCACTTGTGTTAGTGTTGAAAAACCACTTTTTGCACTTGTGTTAGTGTTGAAAAACCACTTTTCGCACTTGTGTTGGTGCAGGAAACCACTTTTGCACTTGTATTAGTGTGGAAAAACCACTTTTCGCACTTGTGTTAGTGTTGAAAAACCACTTTTCGCACTTGTGTTGGTGCAGGAAACCACTTTTGCACTTGTATTAGTGTGGAAAAAACACTTTTTGCACTTGTGATAGTGTTGAAAAACCACTTTTCGCACTTGTGTTAGTGTTGAAAAATCACTTTTCGCACTTGTGTTGGTGCAGGAAACCACTTTTGCACTTGTATTAGTGTGGAAAAAACACTTTTTGCACTTCTGATAGTGTTGAAAAACCACTTTTCGCACTTGTGTTAGTGTTGAAAAACCACTTTTCGCACTTGTGTTGGTGCAGGAAACCACTTTTGCACTTGTGATAGTGTTGAAAAACCACTTTTCGCACTTGTGTTAGTGTTGAAAAACCACTTTTCGCACTTGTGTTGGTGCAGGAAACCACTTTTGCACTTGTATTAGTGTGGAAAAACCACTTTTCGCACTTGTGTTAGTGTTGAAAAACCACTTTTCGCACCTGTGTTAGTGTTGAAAAACCACTTTTCGCACTTGTGTTAATGTTGAAAAACCACTTTTCGCACTTGTGTTGGTGCAGGAAACCATTTTTGCACTTGTATTAGTGTGGAAAAACCACTTTTCGCACTTGTGTTAGTGTTGAAAAACCACTTTTCGCACTTGTGTTGGTGCAGGAAACCACTTTTGCACTTGTATTAGTGTGGAAAAAACACTTTTTGCACTTGTGATAGTGTTGAAAAACCACTTTTCGCACTTGCGTTAGTGTTGAAAAACCACTTTTCGCACTTGTGTTGGTGCAGGAAACCACTTTTGCACTTGTATTAGTGTGGAAAAACCACTTTTCGCACTTGTGTTAGTGTTGAAAAACCACTTTTCGCACTTGTGTTAGTGTTGAAAAACCACTTTTCGCACTTGTGTTGGTGCAGGAAACCACTTTTGCACTTGTATTAGTGTGGAAAAACCACTTTTCACTCTTGTGTTGGTGCAGGAAACCACTTTTGCACTTGTATTAGTGTGGAAAAACCACTTTTCGCACTTGTGTTAGTTTTGAAAAATCACTTTTCGCACTTGTGTTGGTGCAGGAAACCACTTTTGCACTTGTATTAGTGTGGAAAAAACACTTTTTGCACTTCTGATAGTGTTGAAAAACCACTTTTCGCACTTGTGTTAGTGTTGAAAAACCACTTTTCGCACTTGTGTTGGTGCAGGAAACCACTTTTGCACTTGTAGTAGTGTGGAAAAACCACTTTTCGCACTTGTGTTAGTGTTGAAAAACCACTTTTCGCACTTGTGTTAGTGTTGAAAAACCACTTCTCGCACTTGTGTTGGTGCAGGAAACCACTTTTGCACTTGTATTAGTGTGGAAAAAACACTTTTTGCACTTGTGATAGTGTTGAAAAACCACTTTTCGCACTTGTGTTAGTGTTGAAAAACCACTTTTCGCACTTGTGTTGGTGCAGGAAACCACTTTTGCACTTGTATTAGTGTGGAAAAAACACTTTTTGCACTTGTGATAGTGTTGAAAAACCACTTTTCGCACTTGTGTTAATGTTGAAAAACCACTTTTCGCACTTGTGTTGGTGCAGGAAACCACTTTTGCACTTGTATTAGTGTGGAAAAACCACTTTTCGCACTTGTGTAGTGTGGAAAAAACACTTTTTGCACTTGTGGTAGTGTTGAAAAACCACTTTTTGCACTTGTGTTAGTGTTGAAAAACCACTTTTCGCACTTGTGTTGGTGCAGGAAACCACTTTTGCACTTGTATTAGTGTGGAAAAAACACTTTTTGCACTTGTGATAGTGTTGAAAAACCACTTTTCGCACTTGTGTTAATGTTGAAAAACCACTTTTCGCACTTGTGTTGGTGCAGGAAACCACTTTTGCACTTGTATTAGTGTGGAAAAAACACTTTTTGCACTTGTGTTAGTGTTGAAAAAACACTTTTTGCACTTTAGTTAGTGTTGGAAAACCACTTTTCGCACTTGTGTTGGTGCAGGAAACCACTTTTGCACTTGTATTAGTGTGGAAAAAACACTTTTTGCACTTGTGATAGTGTTGAAAAACCACTTTTCGCACTTGTATTAGTGTTGAAAAATCACTTTTCGCACTTGTGTTGGTGCAGGAAACCACTTTTGCACTTGTATTAGTGTGGAAAAACCACTTTTCGCACTTGTGTTAGTGTTGAAAAACCACTTTTCGCACTTGTGTTAGTGTTGAAAAACCACTTTTCGCACTTGTGTTGGTGCAGGAAACCACTTTTGCACTTGTATTAGTGTGGAAAAAACACTTTTTGCACTTGTGATAGTGTTGAAAAACCACTTTTCGCACTTGTGTTAATGTTGAAAAACCACTTTTCGCACTTGTGTTGGTGCAGGAAACCACTTTTGCACTTGTATTAGTGTGGAAAAACCACTTTTCGCACTTGTGTTAATGTTGAAAAACCAGTTTTTGCACTTGTGTTAGTGTTGAAAAACCACTTTTCGCACTTGTGTTGGTGCAGGAAACCACTTTTGCACTTGTATTAGTGTGGAAAAAACACTTTTTGCACTTGTGATAGTGTTGAAAAACCACTTTTCGCACTTGTGTTAGTGTTGAAAAATCACTTTTCGCACATGTGTTGGTGCAGGAAACCACTTTTGCACTTGTATTAGTGTGGAAAAACCACTTTTCGCACTTGTGTTAGTGTTGAAAAGCCACTTTTTGCACTTGTGTTAGTGTTGAAAAACCACTTTTCGCACTTGTGTTAATGTTGAAAAACCACTTTTTGCACTTGTGTTGGTGCAGGAAACCACTTTTGCACTTGTATTAGTGTGGAAAAAACACTTTTTGCACTTGTGATAGTGTTGATAAACCACTTTTCGCACTTGTGTTAATGTTGAAAAACCACATTTCGCACTTGTGTTGGTGCAGGAAACCACTTTTGCACTTGTATTAGTGTGGAAAAACCACTTTTCGCACTTGTGTTAGTGTTGAAAAACCACTTTTCGCACTTGTGTTAGTGTTGAAAAACTACTTTTCGCACTTGTTTTAGTGTTGAAAAACCACTTTTCGCACTTGTGTTGGTGCAGGAAACCACTTTTGCACTTGTATTAGTGTGGAAAACCACTTTTCGCACTTGTGTTAGTGTTGAAAAACCAATTTTCGCACTTGTGTTGGTGCAGGAAACCACTTTTGCACTTGTAGTAGCGTGGAAAAACCACTTTTTGCACTTGTGATAGTGTTGAAAACCACTTTTCGCACTTGTGTTAGTGTTGAAAAACCACTTTTCGCACTTGTGTTGGTGCAGGAAACCACTTTTGCACTTGTAGTAGTGTGGAAAAACCACTTTTCGAACTTGTGTTAGTGTTGAAAAACCACTTTTCGCACTTGTGTTAGTGTTGAAAAACCACTCCTCGCACTTGTGTTGGTGCAGGAAACCACTTTTGCACTTGTATTAGTGTGGAAAAAACACTTTTTGCACTTGTGATAGTGTTGAAAAACCACTTTTTGCACTTGTGTTAGTGTTGAAAAACCACTTTTCGCACTTGTGTTGGTGCAGGAAACCACTTTTGCACTTGTATTAGTGTGGAAAAAACACTTTTTGCACTTGTGATAGTGTTGAAAAACCACTTTTCGCACTTGTGTTAATGTTGAAAAACCACTTTTCGCACTTGTGTTGGTGCAGGAAACCACTTTTGCACTTGTATTAGTGTGGAAAAACCACTTTTTGCACTTGTGTAGTGTGGAAAAAACACTTTTTGCACTTGTGATAGTGTTGAAAAACCACTTTTCGCACTTGTGTTAGTGTTGAAAAACCACTTTTCGCACTTGTCTTAGTGTGGAAAAAACACTTTTTGCACTTGTGATAGTGTTGAAAAACCACTTTTCGCACTTGTGTTAATGTTGAAAAACCACTTTTCGCACTTGTGTTGGTGCAGGAAACTACTTTTGCACTTGTATTAGTGTGGAAAAACCACTTTTCGCACTTGTGTTAGTGTTGAAAAACCACTTTTTGCACTTGTGTTAGTGTTGAAAAACCACTTTTCGCACTTGTGTTGGTGCAGGAAACCACTTTTGCACTTGTATTAGTGTGGAAAAAACACTTTTTGCACTTGTGATAGTGTTGAAAAACCACTTTTCGCACTTGTGTTAGTGTTGAAAAATCATTTTTCGCACTTGTGTTGGTGCAGGAAACCACTTTTGCACTTGTATTAGTGTGGAAAAACCACTTTTCGCACTTGTGTTAGTGTTGAAAAACCACTTTTCGCACTTGTGTTAGTGTTGAAAAACCACTTTTCGGAATTGTGTTACTGTTGAAAAACCACTTTTCGCACTTGTGTTGGTGCAGGAAACCACTTTTGCACTTGTATTAGTGTGGAAAAACCACTTTTCGCACTTGTGTTAGTGTTGAAAAACCACTTTTTGCACTTGTGTTAGTGTTGAAAAACCACTTTTCGCACTTGTGTTGGTGCAGGAAACCACTTTTGCACTTGTATTAGTGTGGAAAAAACACTTTTTGCACTTGTGGTAGTGTTGAAAAACCACTTTTCGCACTTGTATTAGTGTTGAAAAATCACTTTTCGCACTTGTGTTGGTGCAGGAAACCACTTTTGCACTTGTATTAGTGTGGAAAAACCACTTTTCGCACTTGTGTTAGTGTTGAAAAACCACTTTTCGCACTTGTGTTAGTGTTGAAAAACCACTTTTCGGAATTGTGTTAGTGTTGAAAAACCACTTTTCGCACTTGTGTTAGTGTTGAAAAACCACTTTTCGCACTTGTGTTGGTGCAGGAAACCACTTTTGCACTTGTATTAGTGTGGAAAAAACACTTTTTGCACTTGTGATAGTGTTGAAAAACCAATTTTCGCACTTGTGTTAGTGTTGAAAAACCACTTTTCGCACTTGTGTTGGTGCAGGAAACCACTTTTGCACTTGTATTAGTATGGACAAACCACTTTTCGCACTTGTGTTAGTGTTGAAAAACCACTTTTTGCACTTGTGTTAGTGTTGAAAAACCACTTTTCGCACTTGTGTTGGTGCAGGAAACAACTTTTGCACTTGTATTAGTGTGGAAAAACCACTTTTCGAACTTGTGTTAGTGTTGAAAAACCACTTTTCGCACTTGTGTTGGTGCAGGAAACCACTTTTGCACTTGTATTAGTGTGGAAAAAACACTTTTTGCACTTGTGATAGTGTTGAAAAACCACTTTTCGCACTTGTGTTAGTGTTGAAAAATCACTTTTCGCACTTGTGTTGGTGCAGGAAACCACTTTTGCACTTGTATTAGTGTGGAAAAAACACTTTTTGCACTTCTGATAGTGTTGAAAAACCACTTTTCGCACTTGTGTTAGTGTTGAAAAACCACTTTTCGCACTTGTGTTGGTGCAGGAAACCACTTTTGCACCTGTAGTAGTGTGGAAAAACCACTTTTCGCACTTGTGTTAGTGTTGAAAAACCACTTTTCGAACTTGTGTTAGTGTTGAAAAACCACTTTTCACACTTGTGTTGGTGCAGGAAACCACTTTTGCACTTGTATTAGTGTGGAAAAAACACTTTTTGCACTTGTGATAGTGTTGAAAAACCACTTTTCGCACTTGTGTTAGTGTTGAAAAACCACTTTTCGCACTTGTGTTGGTGCAGGAAACCACTTTTGCACTTGTATTAGTGTGGAAAAAACACTTTTTGCACTTGTGATAGTGTTGAAAAACCACTTTTCGCACTTGTGTTAATGTTGAAAAACCACTTTTCGCACTTGTGTTGGTGCAGGAAACCACTTTTGCACTTGTATTAGTGTGGAAAAACCACTTTTCGCACTTGTGTAGTGTGGAAAAAACACTTTTTGCACTTGTGGTAGTGTTGAAAAACCACTTTTTGCACTTGTGTTAGTGTTGAAAAACCACTTTTCGCACTTGTGTTGGTGCAGGAAACCACTTTTGCACTTGTATTAGTGTGGAAAAACAACTTTTCGCACTTGTGTTAGTGTTGAAAAACCACTTTTCGAACTTGTGTTAGTGTTGAAAAACCACTTTTCACACTTGTGTTGGTGCAGGAAACCACTTTTGCACTTGTATTAGTGTGGAAAAAACACTTTTTGCACTTGTGATAGTGTTGAAAAACCACTTTTCGGAATTGTGTTAGTGTTGAAAAACCACTTTTCGCACTTGTGTTGGTGCAGGAAACCACTTTTGCACTTGTATTAGTGTGGAAAAAACACTTTTTGCACTTGTGATAGTGTTGAAAAACCACTTTTCGCACTTGTGTTAGTGTTGAAAAACCACTTTTCGCACTTGTGTTAGTGTTGAAAAACCACCTTTCGCACTTGTGTTGGTGCAGGAAACCACTTTTGCACTTGTGTTATTGTTGAAAAACCACTTTTCGCACTTGTGTTGGAGCAGGAAATCACTTTTGCACTTGTATTAGTGTGGAAAAAACACTTTTTGCACTTGTGTTAGTGTTGAAAAACCACTTTTGCACTTGTGTTATTGTTGAAAAACCACTTTTCGCACTTGTGTTGGAGCAGGAAATCACTTTTGCACTTGTATTAGTGTGGAAAAAACACTTTTTGCACTTGTATTAGTGTGGAAAAAACACTTTTCGCCCTTGTGTTAGTGTTGAAAAACCACTTTTCACACTTGCGTTAGTGTTGAAAAACCACTTTTCGCACTTGTGTTGGTGCAGGAAACCACTTTTGTACTTGTATTAGTGTGGAAAAAACACTTTTTGCACTTGTGATAGTGTTGAAAAACCACTTTTCGCACTTGTGTTAGTGTTGAAAAACCACTTTTCGCACTTGTGTTGGTGCAGGAAACCACTTTTGCACTTGTATTAGTGTGGAAAAACCACTTTTTGCACTTGTGATAGTGTTGAAAAACCACTTTTCGCACTTGTGTTAGTGTTGAAAAAACACTTTTCGCACTTGTGTTAGTGTTGAAAAACCACTTATCGCACTTGTGTTGGTGCAGGAAACCACTTTTGCACTTGTATTAGTGTGGAAAAAACACTTTTCGCACTTGTGTTAGTGTTGAAAAACCACTTTTCGCACTTGTGTTAGTGTTGAAAAACCACTTTTCGCACATGTGTTGGTGCAGGAAACCACTTTTGCACTTGTATTAGTGTGGAAAAACCACTTTTCGCACTTGTGTTAGTGTTGAAAAACCACTTTTTGCACTTGTGTTAGTGTTGAAAAACCACTTTTCGCACTTGTGTTGGTGCAGGAAACCACTTTTGCACTTGTATTAGTGTGGAAAAAACACTTTTTGCACTTGTGATAGTGTTGAAAAACCACTTTTCGCACTTGTGTTAGTGTTGAAAAACCACTTTTCGCACTTGTGTTGGTGCAGGAAACCACTTTTGCACTTGTATTAGTGTGGAAAACCACTTTTCGCACATGTCTGAGTGTTGAAAACCCACTTTTCGCACTTGTGTTAGTGTTGAAAAACCACTTTTTGCACTTGTGTTAGTGTTGAAAAACCACTTTTCGCACTTGTGTTGGTGCAGGAAACCACTTTTGCACTTGTATTAGTGTGGAAAAACTACTTTTCGCACTTGCGCACTTGTGTTAGTGTTGAAAAACCACTTTTCGCACTTGTGTTAGTGTTGAAAAAACCACTTTTCGCACTTGTGTTAGTGTTGAAAAACCACTTTTCGCACTTGTGTTGGTGCAGGAAACCACTTTTGCACTTGTATTAGTGTGCTAAAACCACTTTTCACTCTTGTGTTGGTGCAGGAAACCACTTTTGCACTTGTATTAGTGTGGAAAAAACACTTTTTGCACTTGTGATAGTGTTGATAAACCAATTTTCGCACTTGTGTTAATGTTGAAAAACCACTTTTCGCACTTGTGTTGGTGCAGGAAACCACCTTTGCACTTGTATTAGTGTGGAAAAACCACTTTTCGCACTTGTGTTAGTGTTGAAAAACCACTTTTCGCACTTGTGTTAGTGTTGAAAAACTACTTTTCGCACTTGTGTTAGTGTTGAAAAACCACTTTTTGCACTTGTGTTGTTGCAGGAAACCACTTTTGCACTTGTAATAGTGTGGAAAAACCACTTTTCGCACTTGTGTTAGTGTTGAAAAACCACTTTTCGCACTTGTGTTAGTGTTGAAAAACAACTTTTCGCAGTTGTGTTAGTGTTGAAAAACTACTTTTCGCACTTGTGTTAGTGTTGAAAAACCACTTTTCGCACTTGTGTTGGTGCAGGAAACCACTTTTGCACTTGTATTAGTGTGGAAAAAACACTTTTTGCACTTGTGATAGTGTTGAAAAACCACTTTTCGCACTTGTGTTAATGTTGAAAAACCACTTTTCGCACTTGTGTTGGTGCAGGAAACTACTTTTGCACTTGTATTAGTGTGGAAAAACCACTTTTCGCACTTGTGTTAGTGTTGAAAAGCCACTTTTTGCACTTGTGTTAGTGTTGAAAAACCACTTTTCGCACTTGTGTTGGTGCAGGAAACCACTTTTGCACTTGTATTAGTGTGGAAAAACCACTTTTCACTCTTGTGTTGGTGCAGGAAACCACTTTTGCACTTGTATTAGTGTGGAAAAAACACTTTTTGCACTTGTGATAGTGTTGAAAAACCACTTTTCGTACTTGTGTTAGTGTTGAAAAACCACTTTTCGCACTTGTGTTGGTGCAGGAAACCACTTTTGCACTTGTATTAGTGTGGAAAAAACACTTTTTGCACTTGTGATAGTGTTGAAAAACCACTTTTCGCACTTGTGTTAGTGTTGAAAAATCACTTTTCGCACTTGTGTTGGTGCAGGAAACCACTTTTGCACTTGTATTAGTGTGGAAAAACCACTTTTCGCACTTGTGTTAGTGTTGAAAAACCACTTTTTGCACTTGTGTTAGTGTTGAAAAACCACTTTTCGGAATGTGTTACTGTTGAAAACCACTTTCGCACTTGTGTTGGTGCAGGAAACAACTTTTGCACTTGTATTAGTGTGGCAAAAACACTTTTTGCACTTGTGATAGTGTTGAAAAACCACTTTTCGCACTTGTGTTAATGTTGAAAAACCACTTTTCGCACTTGTGTTGGTGCAGGAAACCACTTTTGCACTTGTATTAGTATGGAAAAACCACTTTCCGCACTTGTGTTAGTGTTGAAAAACCACTTTTTGCACTTGTGTTAGTGTTGAAAAACCACTTTTCGCACTTGTGTTGGTGCAGGAAACCACTTTTGCACTTGTATTAGTGTGGAAAAACCACTTTTCGCACTTGTGTTAGTGTTGAAAAACCACTTTTCGCACTTGTGTTGGTGCAGGAAACCACTTTTGCACTTGTATTAGTGTGGAAAAAACACTTTTTGCACTTGTGATAGTGTTGAAAAACCACTTTTCGCACTTGTGTTAGTGTTGAAAAATCACTTTTCGCACTTGTGTTGGTGCAGGAAACCACTTTTGCACTTGTATTAGTGTGGAAAAAACACTTTTTGCACTTCTGATAGTGTTGAAAAACCACTTTTCGCACTTGTGTTAGTGTTGAAAAACCACTTTTCGCACTTGTGTTGGTGCAGGAAACCACTTTTGCACTTGTGATAGTGTTGAAAAACCACTTTTCGCACTTGTGTTAGTGTTGAAAAACCACTTTTCGCACTTGTGTTGGTGCAGGAAACCACTTTTGCACTTGTATTAGTGTGGAAAAACCACTTTTCGCACTTGTGTTAGTGTTGAAAAACCACTTTTCGCACCTGTGTTAGTGTTGAAGTGAACCACTTTTCGCACTTGTGTTAATGTTGAAAAACCACTTTTCGCACTTGTGTTGGTGCAGGAAACCATTTTTGCACTTGTATTAGTGTGGAAAAACCACTTTTCGCACTTGTGTTAGTGTTGAAAAACCACTTTTCGCACTTGTGTTGGTGCAGGAAACCACTTTTGCACTTGTATTAGTGTGGAAAAAACACTTTTTGCACTTGTGATAGTGTTGAAAAACCACTTTTCGCACTTGCGTTAGTGTTGAAAAACCACTTTTCGCACTTGTGTTGGTGCAGGAAACCACTTTTGCACTTGTATTAGTGTGGAAAAACCACTTTTCGCACTTGTGTTAGTGTTGAAAAACCACTTTTCGCACTTGTGTTAGTGTTGAAAACCACTTTCGCACTTGTGTTGGTGCAGGAAACCACTTTTGCACTTGTGTTGTGAGGAAACCACTTTTGCACTTGTATTAGTGTGGAAAAACCACTTTTGCACTTGTTTAGTGTTGAGAAACCACTTTTCGCACTAGTTGTGGAAAACCACTTTTCGCACTGTGTAGTTGAAATGACACTTTTGCACTTGTGTTGGTGTTGGAAAACCACTTTTGCACTTAGTAGTGTGGAAAAACCACTTTTTGCATTTGATAGTGTTGAAAAACCACTTTTCGCACTTGTGTAGTGTTGAACTTTTGCTTGTGTTGGAAACCACTTTGCACTTGTGTGATAGTGTTGAAAAACCACTTTTCGCACTTGTGTTAGTGTTGAAAAATCACTTTTCGCACTTGTGTTGGTGCAGGAAACCACTTTTGCACTTGTATTAGTGTGGAAAAACCACTTTTCGCTATTAGTGTTGAAAAACCACTTTTCGCACCTGTGTTAGTGTTGAAAAACCACTTTTCGCACTTGTGTTAATGTTGAAAAACCACTTTTCGCACTTGTGTTGGTGCAGGAAACCATTTTTGCACTTGTATTAGTGTGGAAAAACCACTTTTCGCACTTGTGTTATTGTTGAAAAACCACTTTTCGCACTTGTGTTGGTGCAGGAAACCACTTTTGCACTTGTATTAGTGTGGAAAAAACACTTTTTGCACTTGTGATAGTGTTGAAAAACCACTTTTCGCACTTGCGTTAGTGTTGAAAAACCACTTTTCGCACTTGTGTTGGTGCAGGAAACCACTTTTGCACTTGTATTAGTGTGGAAAAACCACTTTTCGCACTTGTGTTAGTGTTGAAAAACCACTTTTCGCACTTGTGTTAGTGTTGAAAAACCACTTTTTGCACTTGTGTTAGTGTTGAAAAACCACTTTTCGCACTTGTGTTGGTGCAGGAAACCACTTTTGCACTTGTATTAGTGTGGAAAAACCACTTTTCACTCTTGTGTTGGTGCAGGAAACCACTTTTGCACTTGTATTAGTGTGGAAAAAACACTTTTTGCACTTGTGATAGTGTTGATAAACCAATTTTCGCACTTGTGTTAATGTTGAAAAACCACTTTTCGCGCTTGTGTTGGTGCAGGAAACCACTTTTGCACTTGTATTAGTGTGGAAAAACCACTTTTCGCACTTGTGTTAGTGTTGAAAAACCACTTTTCGCACTTGTGTTAGTGTTGAAAAACTACTTTTCGCACTTGTGTTAGTGTTGAAAAACCACTTTTCGCACTTGTGTTGGTGCAGGAAACCACTTTTGCACTTGTAGTAGTGTGGAAAAACCACTTTTCGCACTTGTGTTAGTGTTGAAAAACCACTTTTCGCACTTGTGTTAGTGTTGAAAAACAACTTTTCGCACTTGTGTTAGTTTTGAAAAACTACTTTTCGCACTTGTGTTAGTGTTGAAAAACCACTTTTCGCACTTGTGTTGGTGCAGGAAACCACTCTTGCACTTGTATTAGTGTGGAAAAAACACTTTTTGCACTTGTGATAGTGTTGAAAAACCACTTTTCGGAATTGTGTTAGTGTTGAAAAACCACTTTTCGCACTTGTGTTGGTGCAGGAAACCACTTTTGCACTTGTATTAGTGTGGAAAAAACACTTTTTGCACTTGTGATAGTGTTGAAAAACCACTTTTCGCACTTGTGTTAGTGTTGAAAAACCACTTTTCGCACTTGTGTTAGTGTTGAAAAACCACCTTTCGCACTTGTGTTGGTGCAGGAAACCACTTTTGCACTTGTGTTATTGTTGAAAAACCACTTTTCGCACTTGTGTTGGAGCAGGAAATCACTTTTGCACTTGTATTAGTGTGGAAAAAACACTTTTTGCACTTGTGTTAGTGTTGAAAAACCACTTTTGCACTTGTGTTATTGTTGAAAAACCACTTTTCGCACTTGTGTTGGAGCAGGAAATCACTTTTGCACTTGTATTAGTGTGGAAAAAACACTTTTTGCACTTGTATTAGTGTGGAAAAAACACTTTTCGCCCTTGTGTTAGTGTTGAAAAACCACTTTTCACACTTGCGTTAGTGTTGAAAAACCACTTTTCGCACTTGTGTTGGTGCAGGAAACCACTTTTGTACTTGTATTAGTGTGGAAAAAACACTTTTTGCACTTGTGATAGTGTTGAAAAACCACTTTTCGCACTTGTGTTAGTGTTGAAAAACCACTTTTCGCACTTGTGTTGGTGCAGGAAACCACTTTTGCACTTGTATTAGTGTGGAAAAACCACTTTTTGCACTTGTGATAGTGTTGAAAAACCACTTTTCGCACTTGTGTTAGTGTTGAAAAAACACTTTTCGCACTTGTGTTAGTGTTGAAAAACCACTTATCGCACTTGTGTTGGTGCAGGAAACCACTTTTGCACTTGTATTAGTGTGGAAAAAACACTTTTCGCACTTGTGTTAGTGTTGAAAAACCACTTTTCGCACTTGTGTTAGTGTTGAAAAACCACTTTTCGCACATGTGTTGGTGCAGGAAACCACTTTTGCACTTGTATTAGTGTGGAAAAACCACTTTTCGCACTTGTGTTAGTGTTGAAAAACCACTTTTTGCACTTGTGTTAGTGTTGAAAAACCACTTTTCGCACTTGTGTTGGTGCAGGAAACCACTTTTGCACTTGTATTAGTGTGGAAAAAACACTTTTTGCACTTGTGATAGTGTTGAAAAACCACTTTTCGCACTTGTGTTAGTGTTGAAAAACCACTTTTCGCACTTGTGTTGGTGCAGGAAACCACTTTTGCACTTGTATTAGTGTGGAAAACCACTTTTCGCACATGTCTGAGTGTTGAAAACCCACTTTTCGCACTTGTGTTAGTGTTGAAAAACCACTTTTTGCACTTGTGTTAGTGTTGAAAAACCACTTTTCGCACTTGTGTTGGTGCAGGAAACCACTTTTGCACTTGTATTAGTGTGGAAAAACTACTTTTCGCACTTGTGTTAGTGTTGAAAAACCACTTTTCGCACTTGTGTTAGTGTTGAAAAACCACTTTTCGCACTTGTGTTAGTGTTGAAAAACCACTTTTCGCACTTGTGTTGGTGCAGGAAACCACTTTTGCACTTGTATTAGTGTGATAAACCACTTTTCACTCTTGTGTTGGTGCAGGAAACCACTTTTGCACTTGTATTAGTGTGGAAAAAACACTTTTTGCACTTGTGATAGTGTTGATAAACCAATTTTCGCACTTGTGTTAATGTTGAAAAACCACTTTTCGCACTTGTGTTGGTGCAGGAAACCACCTTTGCACTTGTATTAGTGTGGAAAAACCACTTTTCGCACTTGTGTTAGTGTTGAAAAACCACTTTTCGCACTTGTGTTAGTGTTGAAAAACTACTTTTCGCACTTGTGTTAGTGTTGAAAAACCACTTTTTGCACTTGTGTTGTTGCAGGAAACCACTTTTGCACTTGTAATAGTGTGGAAAAACCACTTTTCGCACTTGTGTTAGTGTTGAAAAACCACTTTTCGCACTTGTGTTAGTGTTGAAAAACAACTTTTCGCAGTTGTGTTAGTGTTGAAAAACTACTTTTCGCACTTGTGTTAGTGTTGAAAAACCACTTTTCGCACTTGTGTTGGTGCAGGAAACCACTTTTGCACTTGTATTAGTGTGGAAAAAACACTTTTTGCACTTGTGATAGTGTTGAAAAACCACTTTTCGCACTTGTGTTAATGTTGAAAAACCACTTTTCGCACTTGTGTTGGTGCAGGAAACTACTTTTGCACTTGTATTAGTGTGGAAAAACCACTTTTCGCACTTGTGTTAGTGTTGAAAAGCCACTTTTTGCACTTGTGTTAGTGTTGAAAAACCACTTTTCGCACTTGTGTTGGTGCAGGAAACCACTTTTGCACTTGTATTAGTGTGGAAAAACCACTTTTCACTCTTGTGTTGGTGCAGGAAACCACTTTTGCACTTGTATTAGTGTGGAAAAAACACTTTTTGCACTTGTGATAGTGTTGAAAAACCACTTTTCGTACTTGTGTTAGTGTTGAAAAACCACTTTTCGCACTTGTGTTGGTGCAGGAAACCACTTTTGCACTTGTATTAGTGTGGAAAAAACACTTTTTGCACTTGTGATAGTGTTGAAAAACCACTTTTCGCACTTGTGTTAGTGTTGAAAAATCACTTTTCGCACTTGTGTTGGTGCAGGAAACCACTTTTGCACTTGTATTAGTGTGGAAAAACCACTTTTCGCACTTGTGTTAGTGTTGAAAAACCACTTTTTGCACTTGTGTTAGTGTTGAAAAACCACTTTTCGGAAATGTGTTACTGTTGAAAAACCACTTTTCGCACTTGTGTTGGTGCAGGAAACCACTTTTGCACTTGTATTAGTGTGGCAAAAACACTTTTTGCACTTGTGATAGTGTTGAAAAACCACTTTTCGCACTTGTGTTAATGTTGAAAAACCACTTTTCGCACTTGTGTTGGTGCAGGAAACCACTTTTGCACTTGTATTAGTATGGAAAAACCACTTTCCGCACTTGTGTTAGTGTTGAAAAACCACTTTTTGCACTTGTGTTAGTGTTGAAAAACCACTTTTCGCACTTGTGTTGGTGCAGGAAACCACTTTTGCACTTGTATTAGTGTGGAAAAACCACTTTTCGCACTTGTGTTAGTGTTGAAAAACCACTTTTCGCACTTGTGTTGGTGCAGGAAACCACTTTTGCACTTGTATTAGTGTGGAAAAAACACTTTTTGCACTTGTGATAGTGTTGAAAAACCACTTTTCGCACTTGTGTTAGTGTTGAAAAATCACTTTTCGCACTTGTGTTGGTGCAGGAAACCACTTTTGCACTTGTATTAGTGTGGAAAAAACACTTTTTGCACTTCTGATAGTGTTGAAAAACCACTTTTCGCACTTGTGTTAGTGTTGAAAAACCACTTTTCGCACTTGTGTTGGTGCAGGAAACCACTTTTGCACTTGTGATAGTGTTGAAAAACCACTTTTCGCACTTGTGTTAGTGTTGAAAAACCACTTTTCGCACTTGTGTTGGTGCAGGAAACCACTTTTGCACTTGTATTAGTGTGGAAAAACCACTTTTCGCACTTGTGTTAGTGTTGAAAAACCACTTTTCGCACCTGTGTTAGTGTTGAAAAACCACTTTTCGCACTTGTGTTAATGTTGAAAAACCACTTTTCGCACTTGTGTTGGTGCAGGAAACCATTTTTGCACTTGTATTAGTGTGGAAAAACCACTTTTCGCACTTGTGTTAGTGTTGAAAAACCACTTTTCGCACTTGTGTTGGTGCAGGAAACCACTTTTGCACTTGTATTAGTGTGGAAAAAACACTTTTTGCACTTGTGATAGTGTTGAAAAACCACTTTTCGCACTTGCGTTAGTGTTGAAAAACCACTTTTCGCACTTGTGTTGGTGCAGGAAACCACTTTTGCACTTGTATTAGTGTGGAAAAACCACTTTTCGCACTTGTGTTAGTGTTGAAAAACCACTTTTCGCACTTGTGTTAGTGTTGAAAAACCACTTTTCGCACTTGTGTTGGTGCAGGAAACCACTTTTGCACTTGTATTAGTGTGGAAAAACCACTTTTCACTCTTGTGTTGGTGCAGGAAACCACTTTTGCACTTGTATTAGTGTGGAAAAACCACTTTTCGCACTTGTGTTAGTTTTGAAAAATCACTTTTCGCACTTGTGTTGGTGCAGGAAACCACTTTTGCACTTGTATTAGTGTGGAAAAAACACTTTTTGCACTTCTGATAGTGTTGAAAAACCACTTTTCGCACTTGTGTTAGTGTTGAAAAACCACTTTTCGCACTTGTGTTGGTGCAGGAAACCACTTTTGCACTTGTGATAGTGTTGAAAAACCACTTTTCGCACTTGTGTTAGTGTTGAAAAACCACTTTTCGCACTTGTGTTGGTGCAGGAAACCACTTTTGCACTTGTATTAGTGTGGAAAAACCACTTTTCGCACTTGTATTAGTGTTGAAAAACCACTTTTCGCACCTGTGTTAGTGTTGAAAAACCACTTTTCGCACTTGTGTTAATGTTGAAAAACCACTTTTCGCACTTGTGTTGGTGCAGGAAACCATTTTTGCACTTGTATTAGTGTGGAAAAACCACTTTTCGCACTTGTGTTATTGTTGAAAAACCACTTTTCGCACTTGTGTTGGTGCAGGAAACCACTTTTGCACTTGTATTAGTGTGGAAAAAACACTTTTTGCACTTGTGATAGTGTTGAAAAACCACTTTTCGCACTTGCGTTAGTGTTGAAAAACCACTTTTCGCACTTGTGTTGGTGCAGGAAACCACTTTTGCACTTGTATTAGTGTGGAAAAACCACTTTTCGCACTTGTGTTAGTGTTGAAAAACCACTTTTCGCACTTGTGTTAGTGTTGAAAAACCACTTTTTGCACTTGTGTTAGTGTTGAAAAACCACTTTTCGCACTTGTGTTGGTGCAGGAAACCACTTTTGCACTTGTATTAGTGTGGAAAAACCACTTTTCACTCTTGTGTTGGTGCAGGAAACCACTTTTGCACTTGTATTAGTGTGGAAAAAACACTTTTTGCACTTGTGATAGTGTTGATAAACCAATTTTCGCACTTGTGTTAATGTTGAAAAACCACTTTTCGCGCTTGTGTTGGTGCAGGAAACCACTTTTGCACTTGTATTAGTGTGGAAAAACCACTTTTCGCACTTGTGTTAGTGTTGAAAAACCACTTTTCGCACTTGTGTTAGTGTTGAAAAACTACTTTTCGCACTTGTGTTAGTGTTGAAAAACCACTTTTCGCACTTGTGTTGGTGCAGGAAACCACTTTTGCACTTGTAGTAGTGTGGAAAAACCACTTTTCGCACTTGTGTTAGTGTTGAAAAACCACTTTTCGCACTTGTGTTAGTGTTGAAAAACAACTTTTCGCACTTGTGTTAGTTTTGAAAAACTACTTTTCGCACTTGTGTTAGTGTTGAAAAACCACTTTTCGCACTTGTGTTGGTGCAGGAAACCACTCTTGCACTTGTATTAGTGTGGAAAAAACACTTTTTGCACTTGTGATAGTGTTGAAAAACCACTTTTCGCACTTGTGTTAATGTTGAAAAACCACTTTTCGCACTTGTGTTGGTGCAGGAAACTACTTTTGCACTTGTATTAGTGTGGAAAAACCACTTTTCGCACTTGTGTTAGTGTTGAAAAACCACTTTTTGCACTTGTGTTAGTGTTGAAAAACCACTTTTCGCACTTGTGTTGGTGCAGGAGACCACTTTTGCACTTGTATTAGTGTGGAAAAAACACTTTTTGCACTTGTGATAGTGTTGAAAAACCACTTTTCGCACTTGTGTTAATGTTGAAAAACCACTTTTCGCACTTGTGTTGGTGCAGGAAACCACTTTTGCCCTTGTATTAGTGTGGAAAACCACTTTTCGCACTTGTGTTAGTGTTGAAAAACCACTTTTTGCACTTGTGTTATTGTTGAAAAACCACTTTTCGCACTTGTGTTGGTGCAGGAAACCACTTTTGCACTTGTATTAGTGTGGAAAAATCACTTTTCACTCTTGTGTTGGTGCAGGAAACCACTTTTGCACTTATATTAGTGTGGAAAAACCACTTTTTGCACTTGTGATAGTGTTGAAAAACCACTTTTCGCACTTGTGTTAGTGTTGAAAAACCACTTTTCGCACTTGTGTTGGTGCAGGAAACCACTTTTGCACTTGTATTAGTGTGGAAAAAACACTTTTTGCACTTGTGATAGTGTTGAAAAACCACTTTTCGCACTTATGTTAATGTTGAAAAACCACTTTTCGCACTTGTGTTGGTGCAGGAAACTACTTTTGCACTTGTATTAGTGTGGAAAAACCACTTTTCGCACTTGTGTTAGTGTTGAAAAACCACTTTTTGCACTTGTGTTAGTGTTGAAAAACCACTTTTCGCACTTGTGTTGGTGCAGGAAACCACTTTTGCACTTGTATTAGTGTGGAAAAAACACTTTTTGCACTTGTGATAGTGTTGAAAAACCACTTTTCGCACTTGTGTTAGTGTTGAAAAATCACTTTTCGCACTTGTGTTGGTGCAGGAAACCACTTTTGCACTTGTATTAGTGTGGAAAAACCACTTTTCGCACTTGTGTTAGTGTTGAAAAACCACTTTTCGCACTTGTGTTAGTGTTGAAAAACCACTTTTCGGAATTGTGTTACTGTTGAAAAACCACTTTTTGCACTTGTGTTGGTGCAGGAAACCACTTTTGCACTTGTATTAGTGTGGCAAAAACACTTTTTGCACTTGTGATAGTGTTGAAAAACCACTTTTCGCACTTGTGTTAATGTTGAAAAACCACTTTTCGCACTTGTGTTGGTGCAGGAAACCACTTTTGCACTTGTATTAGTATGGAAAAACCACTTTTCGCACTTGTGTTAGTGTTGAAAAACCACTTTTTGCACTTGTGTTAGTGTTGAAAAACCACTTTTCGCACTTGTTTTGGTGCAGGAAACCACTTTTGCACTTGTATTAGTGTGGAAAAACCACTTTTCGCACTTGTGTTAGTGTTGAAAAACCACTTTTCGCACTTGTGTTGGTGCAGGAAACCACTTTTGCACTTGTATTAGTGTGGAAAAAACACTTTTTGCACTTCTGATAGTGTTGAAAAACCACTTTTCGCACTTGTGTTAGTGTTGAAAAACCACTTTTCGCACTTGTGTTGGTGCAGGAAACCACTTTTGCACTTGTAGTAGTGTGGAAAAACCACTTTTCGCACTTGTGTTAGTGTTGAAAAACCACTTTTCGCACTTGTGTTAGTGTTGAAAAACCACCTCTCGCACTTGTGTTGGTGCAGGAAACCACTTTTGCACTTGTATTAGTGTGGAAAAAACACTTTTTGCACTTGTGATAGTGTTGAAAAACCACTTTTCGCACTTGTGTTAGTGTTGAAAAACCACTTTTCGCACTTGTGTTGGTGCAGGAAACCACTTTTGCACTTGTATTAGTGTGGAAAAAACACTTTTTGCACTTGTGATAGTGTTGAAAAACCACTTTTCGCACTTGTGTTAGTGTTGAAAAACCACTTTTCGCACTTGTGTTGGTGCAGGAAACCACTTTTGCACTTGTATTAGTATGGACAAACCACTTTTCGCACTTGTGTTAGTGTTGAAAAACCACTTTTTGCACTTGTGTTAGTGTTGAAAAACCACTTTTCGCACTTGTGTTGGTGCAGGAAACAACTTTTGCACTTGTATTAGTGTGGAAAAACCACTTTTCGAACTTGTGTTAGTGTTGAAAAACCACTTTTCGCACTTGTGTTGGTGCAGGAAACCACTTTTGCACTTGTATTAGTGTGGAAAAAACACTTTTTGCACTTGTGATAGTGTTGAAAAACCACTTTTCGCACTTGTGTTAGTGTTGAAAAATCACTTTTCGCACTTGTGTTGGTGCAGGAAACCACTTTTGCACTTGTATTAGTGTGGAAAAAACACTTTTTGCACTTCTGATAGTGTTGAAAAACCACTTTTCGCACTTGTGTTAGTGTTGAAAAACCACTTTTCGCACTTGTGTTGGTGCAGGAAACCACTTTTGCACTTGTAGTAGTGTGGAAAAACCACTTTTTCGCACTTGTGTTAGTGTTGAAAAACCACTTTTCGCACTTGTGTTAGTGTTGAAAAACCACTTCTCGCACTTGTGTTGGTGCAGGAAACCACTTTTGCACTTGTATTAGTGTGGAAAAAACACTTTTTGCACTTGTGATAGTGTTGAAAAACCACTTTTCGCACTTGTGTTAGTGTTGAAAAACCACTTTTCGCACTTGTGTTGGTGCAGGAAACCACTTTTGCACTTGTATTAGTGTGGAAAAAACACTTTTTGCACTTGTGATAGTGTTGAAAAACCACTTTTCGCACTTGTGTTAATGTTGAAAAACCATTTTTCGCACTTGTGTTGGTGCAGGAAACCACTTTTGCACTTGTATTAGTGTGGAAAAACCACTTTTCGCACTTGTGTAGTGTGGAAAAAACACTTTTTGCACTTGTGGTAGTGTTGAAAAACCACTTTTTGCACTTGTGTTAGTGTTGAAAAACCACTTTTCGCACTTGTGTTGGTGCAGGAAACCACTTTTGCACTTGTATTAGTGTGGAAAAAACACTTTTTGCACTTGTGATAGTGTTGAAAAACCACTTTTCGCACTTGTGTTAATGTTGAAAAAACACTTTTCGCACTTGTGTTGGTGCAGGAAACCACTTTTGCACTTGTATTAGTGTGGAAAAAACACTTTTTGCACTTGTGTTAGTGTTGAAAAAACACTTTTTGCACTTGTGTTAGTGTTGAAAAACCACTTTTCGCACTTGTGTTGGTGCAGGAAACCACTTTTGCACTTGTATTAGTGTGGAAAAAACACTTTTTGCACTTGTGATAGTGTTGAAAAACCACTTTTCGCACTTGTATTAGTGTTGAAAAATCACTTTTCGCACTTGTGTTGGTGCAGGAAACCACTTTTGCACTTGTATTAGTGTGGAAAAACCACTTTTCGCACTTGTGTTAGTGTTGAAAAACCACTTTTCGCACTTGTGTTAGTGTTGAAAAACCACTTTTCGCACTTGTGTTAGTGTTGAAAAACCACTTTTCGCACTTGTGTTGGTGCAGGAAACCACTTTTGCACTTGTATTAGTGTGGAAAAAACACTTTTTGCACTTGTGATAGTGTTGAAAAACCACTTTTCGCACTTGTGTTAATGTTGAAAAACCACTTTTTGCACTTGTGTTGGTGCAGGAAACCACTTTTGCACTTGTATTAGTGTGGAAAAACCACTTTTCGCACTTGTGTTAATGTTGAAAAACCACTTTTTGCACTTGTGTTAGTGTTGAAAAACCACTTTTCGCACTTGTGTTGGTGCAGGAAACCACTTTTGCACTTGTATTAGTGTGGAAAAAACACTTTTTGCACTTGTGATAGTGTTGAAAAACCACTTTTCGCACTTGTGTTAGTGTTGAAAAATCACTTTTCGCACTTGTGTTGGTGCAGGAAACCACTTTTGCACTTGTATTAGTGTGGAAAAACCACTTTTCGCACTTGTGTTAGTGTTGAAAAGCCACTTTTTGCACTTGTGTTAGTGTTGAAAAACCACTTTTCGCACTTGTGTTAATGTTGAAAAACCACTTTTTGCACTTGTGTTGGTGCAGGAAACCACTTTTGCACTTGTATTAGTGTGGAAAAAACACTTTTTGCACTTGTGATAGTGTTGATAAACCACTTTTCGCACTTGTGTTAATGTTGAAAAACCACATTTCGCACTTGTGTTGGTGCAGGAAACCACTTTTGCACTTGTATTAGTGTGGAAAAACCACTTTTCGCACTTGTGTTAGTGTTGAAAAACCACTTTTCGCACTTGTGTTAGTGTTGAAAAACTACTTTTCGCACTTGTATTAGTGTGGAAAACCACTTTTCGCACTTGTGTTAGTGTTGAAAAACCAATTTTCGCACTTGTGTTGGTGCAGGAAACCACTTTTGCACTTGTAGTAGTGTGGAAAAACCACTTTTTGCACTTGTGATAGTGTTGAAAACCACTTTTCGCACTTGTGTTAATGTTGAAAAACCACTTTTCGCACTTGTGTTGGTGCAGGAAACCACTTTTGCACTTGTAGTAGTGTGGAAAAACCACTTTTCGAACTTGTGTTAGTGTTGAAAAACCACTTTTCGCACTTGTGTTAGTGTTGAAAAACCACTCCTCGCACTTGTGTTGGTGCAGGAAACCACTTTTGCACTTGTATTAGTGTGGAAAAAACACTTTTTGCACTTGTGATAGTGTTGAAAAACCACTTTTTGCACTTGTGTTAGTGTTGAAAAACCACTTTTCGCACTTGTGTTGGTGCAGGAAACCACTTTTGCACTTGTATTAGTGTGGAAAAAACACTTTTTGCACTTGTGATAGTGTTGAAAAACCACTTTTCGCACTTGTGTTAATGTTGAAAAACCACTTTTCGCACTTGTGTTGGTGCAGGAAACCACTTTTGCACTTGTATTAGTGTGGAAAAACCACTTTTTGCACTTGTGTAGTGTGGAAAAAACACTTTTTGCACTTGTGATAGTGTTGAAAAACCACTTTTCGCACTTGTGTTAGTGTTGAAAAACCACTTTTCGCACTTGTAGTAGTGTGGAAAAACCACTTTTCGAACTTGTGTTAGTGTTGAAAAACCACTTTTCGCACTTGTGTTAGTGTTGAAAAAACACTTTTTGCACTTGTGTTGGTGCAGGAAACCACTTTTGCACTTGTATTAGTGTGGCAAAAACACTTTTTGCACTTGTGATAGTGTTGAAAAACCACTTTTCGCACTTGTGTTAATGTTGAAAAACCACTTTTCGCACTTGTGTTGGTGCAGGAAACCACTTTTGCACTTGTATTAGTATGGAAAAACCACTTTTCGCACTTGTGTTAGTGTTGAAAAACCACTTTTTGCACTTGTGTTAGTGTTGAAAAACCACTTTTCGCACTTGTTTTGGTGCAGGAAACCACTTTTGCACTTGTATTAGTGTGGAAAAACCACTTTTCGCACTTGTGTTAGTGTTGAAAACCCACTTTTCGCACTTGTGTTGGTGCAGGAAACCACTTTTGCACTTGTATTAGTGTGGAAAAAACACTTTTTGCACTTCTGATAGTGTTGAAAAACCACTTTTCGCACTTGTGTTAGTGTTGAAAAACCACTTTTCGCACTTGTGTTGGTGCAGGAAACCACTTTTGCACTTGTAGTAGTGTGGAAAAACCACTTTTCGCACTTGTGTTATTGTTGAAAAACCACTTTTCGCACTTGTGTTAGTGTTGAAAAACCACTTCTCGCACTTGTGTTGGTGCAGGAAACCACTTTTGCACTTGTATTAGTGTGGAAAAAACACTTTTTGCACTTGTGATAGTGTTGAAAAACCACTTTTCGCACTTGTGTTAGTGTTGAAAAACCACTTTTCGCACTTGTGTTGGTGCAGGAAACCACTTTTGCACTTGTATTAGTGTGGAAAAAACACTTTTTGCACTTGTGATAGTGTTGAAAAACCACTTTTCGCACTTGTGTTAGTGTTGAAAAACCACTTTTCGCACTTGTGTTGGTGCAGGAAACCACTTTTGCACTTGTATTAGTATGGACAAACCACTTTTCGCACTTGTGTTAGTGTTGAAAAACCACTTTTTGCACTTGTGTTAGTGTTGAAAAACCACTTTTCGCACTTGTGTTGGTGCAGGAAACAACTTTTGCACTTGTATTAGTGTGGAAAAACCACTTTTCGAACTTGTGTTAGTGTTGAAAAACCACTTTTCGCACTTGTGTTGGTGCAGGAAACCACTTTTGCACTTGTATTAGTGTGGAAAAAACACTTTTTGCACTTGTGATAGTGTTGAAAAACCACTTTTCGCACTTGTGTTAGTGTTGAAAAATCACTTTTCGCACTTGTGTTGGTGCAGGAAACCACTTTTGCACTTGTATTAGTGTGGAAAAAACACTTTTTGCACTTCTGATAGTGTTGAAAAACCACTTTTCGCACTTGTGTTAGTGTTGAAAAACCACTTTTCGCACTTGTGTTGGTGCAGGAAACCACTTTTGCACTTGTATTAGTGTGGAAAAACCACTTTTCGCACTTGTGTAGTGTGGAAAAAACACTTTTTGCACTTGTGGTAGTGTTGAAAAACCACTTTTTGCACTTGTGTTAGTGTTGAAAAACCACTTTTCGCACTTGTGTTGGTGCAGGAAACCACTTTTGCACTTGTATTAGTGTGGAAAAAACACTTTTTGCACTTGTGATAGTGTTGAAAAACCACTTTTCGCACTTGTGTTAATGTTGAAAAAACACTTTTCGCACTTGTGTTGGTGCAGGAAACCACTTTTGCACTTGTATTAGTGTGGAAAAAACACTTTTTGCACTTGTGTTAGTGTTGAAAAAACACTTTTTGCACTTGTGTTAGTGTTGAAAAACCACTTTTCGCACTTGTGTTGGTGCAGGAAACCACTTTTGCACTTGTATTAGTGTGGAAAAAACACTTTTTGCACTTGTGATAGTGTTGAAAAACCACTTTTCGCACTTGTATTAGTGTTGAAAAATCACTTTTCGCACTTGTGTTGGTGCAGGAAACCACTTTTGCACTTGTATTAGTGTGGAAAAACCACTTTTCGCACTTGTGTTAGTGTTGAAAAACCACTTTTCGCACTTGTGTTAGTGTTGAAAAACCACTTTTCGCACTTGTGTTGGTGCAGGAAACCACTTTTGCACTTGTATTAGTGTGGAAAAAACACTTTTTGCACTTGTGATAGTGTTGAAAAACCACTTTTCGCACTTGTGTTAATGTTGA